>NW_008632512.1:4785-14364 GCF_000691845.1 Merops nubicus | reverse complement strand
GAAAGAGTGAGTAAGCAAATGACCATCAGTTCTTTAAATAAATCAAGGTGAGAGCAAGCCAATTTGCAAACACACACCATCAAAACCCAGTCATGTCAAAACAATCTCTTTTCTTCCTGTAACAGGTTAATAGCTGTCAAAGCAAAGGAAGGCATTTAATCACATATATTTGGTTTGCCTAGGAAAGCTTTTGACAATGTTGTGGATGATATTGTATACCACTACAGAAGCGTGAGCCGGAGGTAAACAGTACAGGGTAATGATGAAGTACTGATAGTCATTATTAGCACACTACTAACACTGAACTGGTAGTCTTGAGCTATTGTGTTCCTTTGTGCTGTTTGGGAGGTTTTTCTTCCCGTTATTTCCCCTTGTAATCTGAATAATAGCTGAATAATGTTTATTAGATTTTCACCAAAATGGAATAAATAGTAGCCATACTAAAGGAGAAGTTCTGAAAACAAATTTAGAAATTTGGAGGCATGGTCTGAAAGGTACTACTTGCTTATCTGAGTCTATCATCCTTTTAACTCAGTTTCTTATAGCTAAAGCAGTTTCATATGTGTACCGATAAAGAAATATAAATTTATTTGTATACATTTGTGTGTGTATATATACAGATACCCATATATGTATATCTGCATATATATGTGTCTATTTATCTATACTTCTATATCATCTTAGAGAGGTGATTGAATCAAAAACAGAGGTATCATGGACAAGGTCCCCCAGAGAGGAAGAGAAACTATTCAATGCTATGTGATCTTCCAAACAGGATTAGAATTAACACTTCAGAAAATTTTAGTCAATTCTGCAAGGTTCCTTAATTGAGTTACTAGCAATGTCTCATGAAGGGGGAAAGGTTCTTACAGACCTAGCAGGCATTTCACTTTTCTGCTGAACAAATCATTACTATCAAATAAGATTAAAAGTATGGTTTCCTGTTCTGGTCTGACTTGAAGTTTAAGTACACTGGTGAAAACATCCAAGATCATATGCTGCAGAAAATGATTTACTGTCTGAAAAAAAGTATACTGGGAACGGTAGTGTAGAACAAGCTTGACTCCCTCCTCACCAAGGACTTGCCTTATGAATGTGTGCATCATTCTCCATAACTAGCTAAATAAAAAACATTTATAAAATAATATGTTTAAACAGCTTACCAGCTGCGTGTCTTGATATAAGTATTTACAAATACTTTTTCCTAATTTTCATCCTAAACACAAATCCCCATCGCAGTTGTCCTCTCAGGCCATTCTCTTGCAACAAAGTGCATAGTCATTCCCTAGAACTAACTCTGTCATAAATAAATGAAGAAATAAAAAAAAATGGGATTAAACCATAATATTACTAAATCAAAATATATTTTGTGTTCCTCAGTTCTTGTTTCTGGTTTAAAGAACTGCTCATTATTGTTATGCTTTGTTTTGTAATATTGGTTTAATTCTTCATTAGAGAAAAGAGTGTGTGCATTTTGGAAGAGCAACAATAAGCAGCAGCAGATGTGTGTAACCATAGGGCAAGCTTGCTAGCTGATTACAGCTGATTAGCTTGTCATGTTACAGCCACTGTAAGTAATCTAAGCAGGTAACTGGAGAGGATATTCAGAACAGCGGAGTTAAATTATTGAATAAATTTTTGCCAATTTACACATTTAAATTATATTATGATGGTGACACTAGCAAAGGGAAGTGAAATAACAGGTTGTGATAGCACAGAACTTGAGGGACAGTGTGGGAGGTTACTTGAGATAAGAATGATTCTTTTCCAGAGTTCTCAGTTTATACTCTGAAAACTAAATAAACAATTTGTGAGATTAACTTTAAATGTGTTTCAACTGCTTCCTTTCATCAGTAATTTCTAGTGTCCTGAATTTTTAAATATATGAAGTAATTTTTCATGGCTGATTCATGGCCAGGTCAATCCTATTAAAGCAAAATGACATGCACAGGCTGATTGCATCACCCTGTACCATCTGATAAGCCTCCCTACGCTGTCTGTGACTATGACAGCCATTCCTGAAACAATTCCAGGTGCTACACCACAGAAACAAGACACTAATTTGCAGCATATTTTTTATGACTATGTTAAAAATAAGTGCTTGGTGAGAAGGCAAGCCAGTTGGACATACGCTGCGACTTCTTTGTGCTGCTCTCTGTCCTTGGATTCATCTCCTGTGAATCAGTACAAGAAGCAGGTCATGTTATGTTCCTTGCTTCTTAGCATCTCAATGTCCTTTTCACTCAGAGGGGTAGTCATCACTTACACACATGAAAACTATGAAAAGAAGAAAAAAAAAATAGAACAGTATTTTCCAATGTTCAAAACCACAAACAAGTCCCAACTTTTACCTTAGTAAGATAGTTATCATATGGACTAAATGGTTTAGTAATACCTGGCATGCCTACTGCATAAAAGTTCACTCAGCCTTTCAAGAGGAAGAAACTATGGCAGGAAATTAAAAGAAATCCTCAAACAAGATGGCCTTATTATGCTTACTAGGGAATGTCAGAATGGAATTACTAATTTTTATTTAGTTACATGCTACTGAGAGGAATGCTCATAGAGGGGGCTACTTGTAAGTAAAAAATGTGGGGAGGGATTAACTATTTTCACAGAGGCATAGAAATTTTGTGAATTAGCCAAACACTTAAGAGCTCAGCTATTGCAGATGTCTGTCCTTCTGGAATATGTTTATTCAGCACTACCTTAAGTACAAGAGTGTTCTGCTTGACTGAAAAAAAAAGTCCTTGGAGTTGCCTACTGGCTAACAATGTAACACACTTAGGGGTACATAGAAAGCACAACAAAAAACATAATAAAATGTCATATATATATATACATAAACACATATACACAGATAAAAGTACTGCAGAGTTATGATCATTACTATGAATCTTTTTGCAAAGTGAATATGAAAATGACTTTTTAGATGTGTAATACATTACTCATTACATGTATAATATAGGCAATGTAAAGTGTTTCATAAAGCAAGTATTGATATGAAAGGCATCTATAAATTATGAAAGAAGGAAAGCTGAAATAAAAGCAAATGAAAGACCACATATCAAAGCTTACTTGTCATTCCAGAAATTTACAAACTGAAAACCAAGAAACACCAAATGACCAAACCTGTCAAGTAGGCAACAAGAAAAAGCCTAAGCAAGGACTGGATTAAGACCTTATTAAGAATACAGTCCATAACAAATTTAAGCTATGTTTCTTCGTGCAGTGTTATGGAAAAGCTCATTAAATACATTCAGAAGTTAACAGGGAACAAGCATGATGACATATCTCATCACACAGTGGGATAAAACGACTGTTGCTTTTTCATCAGCAAGACAGAGAATAAGGCTGTGTCCTCCTTGTGAAGAAATGATTTCTACATAAAAGAGCAAAATTTTTATATTCATAAAGCCAGTGTAGAGAAGCAATATTTCATGTCCATATTCAATTTTATTTAAAGACAAAATGAATCTTTTCACCTATGTAGTGGGGTTCAGATTAGACTTTCAGTGGATCATGAGCAGAAAAATAGAGATGTTGACAAGTGGAAAAACCCTGATCGGTGATTAATTTTACAATAACTAACACCGATAGTTTATGCTTAACCTGTCTTTTAAAAACCACTTATATGTCCTATCTGCCCAGTAGAGAGGTGTCCTCCTTCATGTTGTACATCATAGATTTGCTCACGTGGCTGAGAGCCATATAATACACAAATAAAACACAGCGCATAATTCTGATACTTCTCCATGCCAGCAGGACAAGTCTAGTTTAAGCACACCTGGTTAGTTCTAACACACCCCCACAGACCAGGGGAAAATGGGCTTAGAGGAGAAACATTTTTGCGGCCATGCTCCTTCTTTTGGCAGTCTCCTTGAAGCCCCACACCAATGGAATCACTAAGCTTTGTCTCCCTCCTAAGCTTAACCCTATCCCAAATCCAAGAACATGGATAGAGTATTTGTGTTACTGGAAATATTGTTTATTTTCTGAAACTAACATGTAGTTGGAGGCCAGAAATTCTGAAAAAGCACCATAATGTCTAACACAATGGTGTCACAACCTGAGATGCAAGACAGTAGAATGATATTTTACTAGTACTACTCAATCAAATACAAGCAAGAAAGAAAAAATATTATCGACAACATCTAGGGAGTTTCTTTAATGAAAAATTAATTGATTACAGAGCATTCATCAGAGAGAAACATATAACAAAATAGCCTGAAGAAATAAAAAAATTTCCATAAATTACTGGCAGTAAATGGAAGATAGGAATTTGGGTTCCCAAAAATGTGGTTGACTCTGCATAGAGAAACAGCTCTTGGCAGCTACATCAGGCTTATACACAACTACCTCTGACGTACCAAGAAGGACACCAGATTTCTGCTTCTTAGAAGATGTAGCATGTTACAGCACTGAGAGAACAGCAATATGCTGCTGTACCAGCATAGATTTCTGATAGTTATGATGCTAAATGCACATTATATGTGAATTCTGTTCTGGAATATTTAAAGAAGCATGCTAAAATCATATGACAAATTCATTTTAACACCAGAATAACTGAATATAGGTTATAATGAAGTATTCTGGGTGCAGTATCTGTGCAGGGCAGCTGTATCAATTTAGCTGAAGCAGAGACTGTTTCTGTAAATAGGTGGATACATCTTGTCATACAGATAGGCCTTATTAACTGGCAAATGAAGTTCCTAGGAACACCACAGCAGACAAAATTACTTCAGACAAATGAATTGTTTCATGTCTTTTTTATTTGTGTGCTGATCATTTGCATTAGTTTACTGTGGCTGTATTTAGATGGCACTATGCTAAGACTAAATCATTCTCTGTTTCTAATCTACAACTCAAATCTGTTTTCTTCTCACATCTCACTGCTTAACTTCCCTTTTGTTGTTTTCCTGACCCCCAAAACTATAGAGGGGTAAGACCACAAAAATTATAATAATATCGGAACTATTTTGGAGTTACTCTAAATTGCTTTCTATTTCTGCTGTATCCTAACAGTCATGTTTCTCCTTCCAATTTTGTAAGATTTTGAATTATCTAATATGTAGAATAGCAATGAATAACACATATGAATAACTTAATACAAAGGACAAGCAAAAAACTTGAACATTATGTGATGCTCAGTATATTTTGTTGTCAGAGTCTTCTTGCTATTGTTTACATGAATGTGAGCAGTTGTTAAAAGGATCTTAAATACAATTTGCAAGCATTAACTGTAACCTTTTAAAACTCATGTCTGGGGAGATATACTTTACTTGGGGAGATATATTTGTGGGAGAATCCACAGCTAGATAGATCAGTAATTTCAACACAGTTATGCTGCTCTAAGTGATTGTCTAGTATGGTTCAAAATTTCTTATTCAAACATGATCATCCATTCAAGTACAGCTGCTTTGCTACAGTGTTCACACTTGTGTGTTTTCATTAGCAGGCATCTGTCTCAATCACTTTTCAGAAATTAACTCATTTACAGAGACTGCATGTATCATGCCCTTGAACTATCTTATTAACACAGAAGTTACCCTGTTAAAATAAAATTCTGTCTGTGCTACAACAATCAGATCTCTTATATTGTTTGTAATTATTTATCTTGTGTAGCAGAAGCAATTACAAAGAGACGATAGCATGGTGTGCTTTTTCTGCCATTCACTTCAGTTATTACAATAAAGGAAGCCAAAAAGAATACAAGGATAGAGCTGAAATGTACAAATTTGAAGTGGATATGAAAAAAAAAAATCCCTCTGATGTGAATTCTTTCAAACTATTTCTATGTTTTGCAGATGCAAAGAAAACAATGGTGAAAAGAGGACCACAGTGAAGATGCACTACTAGGCTAATAATTTACCTCCTGCTAAAAAAAGAATCTTTGAAATGTCCTAAAGGTGTCAAGTAAATGTCCATCCATCATCAATAGAGGTGGAAGAACCTGGCTAAGAAGGTAAACTTGCAGAGGTAACGACTGTGTGGTGTGTACTGTCTGAAATAGTTTCTCTGTCTATGTATTAGTAATTTGAATGATTTATAGACCAGTTCTAAAAATCTTAAACACTGCTTCCACCTGCTGGTTGATTTACACTCGAATCTGCTAGCACATGAGTAAAGTAAGAACATGAAAAAGGAGGAAAAGCATAGTATAAAATGCTCTGCAGATATAATTTAGCATTGTTATTGCCTCTATATATTATAATTAATCTCCTTCTGTTGCAGATGAACAATCCTTTTCTGAATTATTCACAGGAGGAGCCACTGATAGTAAGAAGAGTGACCTGTGGCATTACTTCCCTCCATTTTAATTTTTTATTTCCTATAGTATTTTTTGTAACTAGGTCACCATTGTCTGCTGCATAGAATCTTCCATGTTGAAAGAGGGAAATATGCCAGTGTTCCATATTACTGTTTCAGAAGCCAAACTGGTGTTGAATTCACCGCTATAGTGTCTTTGGTATAGAAAATATATTAAAAAAAAAAAAAAAAAAAGTTTCTTGGAAAGTTGTATTAAACAGCAGCAATAATTTCTCAGCATTAAAAGTTACACATCCAGTACTTGTCATGACAACTGAAGCTTGTGGGATTATGGCAGGAAAAGTTTCTACTCCTTAATATTAACTAAAACTAATGTTAATAACTTAATTCCATGTTTAAAGATGGATTACATCTACCTTTAGCAATTAACATGTCCTACATAAAGGAAAACACTACCATTACTGAAAGTACAGTGTTTGACTTAAAAAAAAAATGAGGAAAAAAAGATGCTAGTATTCCTTAAAAAATTTCTAACAAAGTTGTGGAATTGAGCAGTTCCATGAAATAACCACATAAAAGCAACAGAAGTCCCCGTTAAACTATCTTACTGGAAAAAAAATCAGCCAGCAGTGTCTGGTGGTGAGATACATAGCCAAAAGAACAATGATGAGTCTAAGCCAGGCTCTTTGGATGAAGATCTGCACTCATCCACATTTCCTCCATTTTCAAAGCTAGGATTATGATCCAACCTGGATTTCAGGTTCAGATCAGGATGTCTCTAAAGTTCAAGTGCTCTGTGCTGATTCTAACCATCTCTGTCACGGACCGGTATCGAGAATTACCGTGGTGTAATGGAGTATTTGGTCAAAACCTAGGAAAATGATGACCAGGGATGGTAAGCACATGCTTTTCTTGCTCATCACTGAAGGACTGGATCACTGTATACAGTAATTAATTGGTAATGTTAATTCTTCTGTGACTTTTTCTAGAATTCTGTAAAAACTTCTTGATCTGGGCATTTTCACCAGGTAGAAATGAGATGTTTTCAGGGACATTATGCTACTTCTAAAGTAGAGACATAGGTTACCATAACACTTGGATATCTTCTGAAATTGCACACTTTTGTCCTACAGTTCCTAAAAACAGCAAGTCTTTTTAAAGATTAAGTAGCCAAAGTGACTTTAGCCACTGCATATTCCTGGCTAGCCAATCTGAAGAGTAAATAAATTAAACCAGAGGATTAATTAGATGATAGAAAAGAGGAATAATGGGGTCAGATGAGGTATAATTTCTCGTATAGAACATGTTAAGGCTAGCACAGTCAGTACTGACTTATTTCTGCTCCTCTTGATGTCAGAGAAGAAAGGCCGGCACTCAGCACTTTCTAAAATCCTACCCTAAGGGTTCAAATATACTTTCAACCTAGTAACCAGGCCTTTTGTTTTGTCTTTCATCAATGCTAGCTCCAAAACAATGGAGTCAAGAAACAAGTCGTGGTATGCAGTTTCCATGTTCAAAATTTTTTTGTCATGATTTTATGCTCTGTGGCTTTTTTTCATCTGGCAGTGACTGAATCTAAAACTGGAAATTTCCTGTCTTAGATCCATGCATCTGCACTACTGAGGGATCCAGCAACATGTGGGCTGCATGGGAACACAAATCACTCTGTTGCTTTGTGTGCTGAAGAGAATAATGTCTAAGAAGGAAACCCTTAAATCTTTAGAAAATATTGTTCTACTGAATCTGTTGTTCCACATTTGTTGTTCCATCTTCTCAATTTAATTCCTGGATTGCTACTATGCATACTAACTAACTAACCATTTCTAAACTGAGCTTGGTCACTGTGGCTTTCTTACTTTATAACTGGAAAAAAAATACACAACACTTTAAAAAGAGTTAGATTGTTTATATTTATGTATCAAAAGAGACTTTAGAAATCAGCTTAGCATATAAATGGTGTTATTTTATTTATAACAACATCTCAACACCTGATTCATTTCTTTAAATAAATCTCTCTTTGGCACAATTTGCACATATCTGAAAACCGCCATGTAATTTGGCACAATGCAATACAGTTGGCAGCCTCCACTCAGGAGAGGTCCAGGACTGGAACCAAGAGGGAAATCACAAGCCAGCACTGAGGTGCCTTAAAAGAGTTACACAGGGAGGATTTCATAGTGGTTGCCCACACCATGTCTGATCCAAGCCATTTCTCTTAGTTTCTCACTTTCAGGAGCATTGAAGTCATGAAGAAAAATACATGTGTGTATCTAAGCCATTCCCAGAGGTCTTTGGCCCCTCCCTATCTCAGCCTCACTTAAGAATTAGAGTTTTCTATTTCACAGAAGACATTTTCAGAATTGTAGACTTCAGAATGTAGAACTATGAAAGTATTTTTGTTTCCAAACAAAAGTCGTCAATGCTAACATTTAGCAAATTCAGGCATTCAACAGTTTGCTTGGTTGTTCATCACAGCCTATCTGAATAAATTAATTGCTGAGGTTATGTCCAGCAAAGGTTTGTAAGGCATAAAACAAATTCCTTTTCTGTTTGATTTTTTTTTTTTTTTTTAAAAAAGACAACTCTTGTGTGCTTTAATTACCTTGGTGTGCATAGAAAACAAAATAAAAGAAACAAAAATACCAACAACCATTTAAATTCTAAAAACAATTAAACGTTCTTCTGAATAACTTAATTCCAATTGGAGGAAAGAGTATTGCTGTGATCCAGTCAGTTGTCCCTAACTTCCTTATTCCAGAAGAAAACCCAAAGAAGAAAGCAGGTAGAAGTGAACCCATCCCAACATCAGCATTGCAGTATCCCCTCTAGTCAGTACACAGCTGCACAGTCATGATCATCAAGCTTTGACTCCCAAAAAGTAGAACTGTTGTTGTAACAGGAACATTTTTGTTCCCTAAATTGCACCACCAATGGCATACTGAGTTTGCTATAATTTGATTCTCCCAAAAATGTTGCTCAACTCTTTTACAATAATCAGAGGGGGAAAAAAAAAAAAAAAAAGATGGCGAATAATCCAGGTGTTATTTAGTATTAAATCATTTTACATTCATTCTTTGATATTTATTAAAATATTACATAACACTTAAAATAGCGGGAAATAAACTCTTTATAGGTGTATTGCAATTTGCTTGTTGTTACCTTTTCATGTGACTCCTGAATCTTTACTTTGATTTCATGGCTGATGGCAGCCATTATAGAGAGTATTAAGACCTTTTAAAAGCGAGAGGATTTTGAAAAAGGTAGGCTGATTGAAATTAAATCCTTCCATCCAGGGATCAGCAGGAGCAG
>NW_008632512.1:0-4754 GCF_000691845.1 Merops nubicus | reverse complement strand
GAGGTGGGGTAAGGCAGCAGGGCGCCGAGGAGGAGGTGGGGAGACAACCCCCCAGACAGCAGATATGGTGGCCAGAGCCTTCCCCAAGTGCTGTCAGCCCTGTAATTTACCAGCATATGCCCATAAAAGTCCTACCCCTTCACAGCTGTGTTGCTGATCATAAGATTTGAACATCCCTGTTAAATGCTATGGTAAGGGGCTTGATTTTGACCGTGTAACATTTGCATTTGAAGTTGTGTTTTGGGAAGGGATGTTACATTGAAAGATGAAAATTCCTGTGCAAGCCAATTGGATGAGCTGAAAATGTAGTACTCATGTGGAAACGTTGAATTAACTGCTTATATTTTGTTTGGTTAAATCTGTACATAGAAAAAAAAATTGTTTCAGATTACATGAAAATGAACATATTCTCCACATTACTATCTACCAGTATTCTCATCTAGCACTTCAGTGGAAAGACTATGACTAGCCTACCCTAAGTCATGGAGAATCATCAGTATCTCTCTTGAACCTTTGGAAATATGGATTCAAGTCCCAACAGAGAGATGCAAAGAAGTGAATTGTGCCCAAGACAGTGGGACTCAATGTGAAAGGCTCTGCCACCTCCTCTATTTCATGGAACTAATATTAAAAATTAATTTAAAAAAAAAAAATGGCAGAAAAATTCAGATGAGGTGGGAAGCTATTTCAAGTTGACTGAAATTCTATTCCTGTTGGAAAACGCTATGCACAGAAGCATGTATCTGTCAAGATAGTTCCGCTTTTCCTCTGGAAGATAAATATTGCCAGTTATAGACCTCTGAAGAGATAGTGACTCATGGCAAGGAAGAAGAAAAGGCAACACAGATACCATTCCTGTCCTTTCTGCTTATTGAGAAGGTGCTTGATATTCTTTGGTCTTTCTGACACGGTGGGATTGCTACTCTATTGACTGTGCAGTTTTTCTGGGGAAAAAAATTGTTACCTTTCTCAAGAAATAGTATAAAATTAAAATATGATCTTCTTAAATGCATCTGGGCAAGCTGGTTGCCTGTGATAATTAATAAATGGCTCCTTCTCAGTGCAGGAAATGTCAAATCAGCTTATATTAATGCGACTTAATGATTGCACATCTTAAGGGGAACACAGATTGTTGGGTTTTTTTAAATATATGGCAGTCTATAAAGGAAAAAATAATACAAACCCATACAGTTCTTAAGAATACATGAAACACTTACAAAGCAGTTCTGAAAGATTTCTGAAGTTTACCTGGCCAAAACAGGACAGTTCTGGTGAAGTATGTTAATTAGTTCATCACTTCTCATCTTTACTAGCAAATCATATCCCATATTGTTCTTCCTAACTCTAATCTTACCAACCACCTTTACAATAATTCTTCTTTCATAGCATTTCGTTTCTGAATCTCTTCATCAGTGTCTACAAGCTTTCTGTCCTAACTTCTGGGCTTCTCTAGAAAAATCAAGGTTTAAGTGTGTGTTCCTCTTACTCCTATCATTACTCCATCAACAATTTCAATGCTCTGAGTTTGGTTTTTAAAAAACTTTTAATCCTGAACATATCTTCCGTCATCTGGAGTACCAGATGTTTGTTTTCAACCAAACACTTGCCACAGAGCCTGTCACTGAAGAAAGACTGACTTGTTCAGGAGACTGATTGACAAGGTGCCTTGGGAGGCAGTCCTGAAGTGCAAAGAAGTCCGGGAAAGCTGGACATATTTGAAGAAGGAAGACTTAAAGGTGCAGCAGCAGATTGTCCCCATTGAAAGATGAGCTAGCAGGAAAGAAGACCAGCCTGGCTGTAGCCAGCTTTGGCTGAAACTCGGGAACAAAAAGACAGTTTATGGCCTTTGGAAATTGAGGGCAGGCCACTCATAAGGACTAAAAAGATTATTTGAAAGGTCTTTTCCAACCTAAATGATTCCATAGTTCTATGATTCTAAGACACATTGCATAAGCTGTTCCATAAGCACTTTATTTCAAAAAGCCATCTTCCAAATAATAGTTGCTTTTTGGAAATACTCACTTTTTCGTGCTTGGTGGGCTTTAAAAAAAAAAAAATTATGTACAAATTCATAGTTAGGAACCATGTTTTTCCACCAGTTTTAAAACTTTTTTGGCCCTTTTTTCAGTACAAAGAAGAGCAAATCAGTAAGGGTGAGCACCAACATCTGTCTCTTCACAGGTTCTTTTCATAGTAAAAGAAGATTGCTGTTGGACAAAGAAAGGCCTTATATAATACTACACTAAATTAATGAGAAAAACAAGTAACCTGTGCTGTGTAAGTAAAATGACCTGGAAAACAAATAAACAAAAAAACAAACAAAAAACCCAACAAAATTATTAAGGCGACAGTTTGCTGAATAAACTTAACAAATCTCTAGGAACAAGGGCAAACAGCAGAACAGAAGAAACAGCTTACATGGTCCATTGAATGAGCAATGAAAGACAGGGTGAATGAAAGCCAGTGTCAGTAAACACAAGGCCACATATACTGCCAAAACCAATCCAAACTCCATTTACAAAAAGAAAGGCTTAGAAGTGACTGTTGCCACTCCTGGAGTAGGACTTTGGGGCTACAAATTCATCGAAAGCATTATCATCAGCTCAGGGCTCAAATCAAGCAAATAAACCAGAAAATATTACTGTGCCCCCATATAAAGCTCTCACCTCAGTGAACCATTGCTGCCATTTCAAACATTGTATGCAGTAATGTTTCCTTCATTCCAAGCAGAATATGTTAATGCTCGAAATGTTTCAGAGGCACTAACAGTGACCAAAGGCATGGAGCAGCTTCTCTGTGAGTACCTCCTGAGCAATTTAGAATGCTTCAGATGGGGAAAGGTACCTTTTGGGATGAGGGAATGTAACAAATATCAAAACTCAAGGCAGACTAGACAATATGTCTTGGGACCCGCAGTTTACTGTCCTTCTTGATACAAAAAGTGGCTGGCAGCCAATAAACCAGTAAGAGTTGAGTTTGAAACCGCACAAGAAGTTGGTTCTTCCTTGTACAGAAGGAAACAAGAAATGGACTTTTTGGGTGCTATGATTTATACAGCATGAAAGGAAATTCAGACAAGTGCTTGGACTAAAATCTACTGAATCTTAATAAGGACAGAAATCAACCTCAGGAAATCCATTCAGCTCAGGAAAACTGAACATTGGGAAAGTACAACAAATGCATGCCTTATTCATTTACTGGCCTCTTAAGCTTCAGTTTATGGCCACTGTTGGAGACAGGCCTACATAGGCCTGTGGTCTGGCTTTGTACAGAGTATTTTTATGTTCTGTCCATACGGTAATAGATGCTACTACTAAAGTCATACCGGTCCCCCATACCTTTAGGACATACATAGATATATAGAGATATAGATAGATAGACAGATATGTGTAGAAGAGAGAGTTCAAACTTAAGGTTTCCCTCCTCTCTTACACCCAGAGATACTTTCTATCTGGACACTTTCTCACCACATTTAACCACACATGATGTGGTTTTGGTTTTTTATTTTTTTTGTCAAGAAATGAACACACCTTCTTGTTTTCTCTTTCAAGTAAGGATATTATCTAGTGCATTGGCAAAATTGTGCTAGTCTTATGTATTATAGCTGATACATTGCATTTTGGGTTACAAATTAAATGTTTGGAAGTTTTTCTAAGATATAAAATGAAAAACTGAAAAAGTACACATCTCTAAAAAGTGACAGAACCTGGAAAGGATTGGAATTCAAGATTAAAGAGAATTTTGGAAACTGCAATATAATTTTTGTTACCTAGTTTGGGGGGTTGGAGTATTGTCCTGGTTTGGGGTAGAACAGAGCTGGTTCTGTTCAGTGATTTCAGTTTTCAGTTAAAGCTGTTCTGGCTAACTGCACTTTCTGAAGCTAACAGCATACTTCTGTAGACTGTCTGGTTTTAGTAGCGATAAAGCTCCGTGTTTACAGTTACTGCCAGAGTTGGTGTGCAGACTAAGGCCACTGCTAAATCCTCTGTACCACATGAAGGGGGGGCAGAAAGCAAAGGCCAGACCTGCACAGAAGAGCAGACAGGACAATTGACCTTAAACTGACCAGTGGGGTATTCCATCCCGTATCCCTCATATTCAGTATAAAAGCTGAATGTTCACAAGGGTCAAGCCCTATTGCCTTCTTCCTCGCTTTTGCTGCTCCTTCGATGTCCGGCATCCGAGGAGGACTCCGTCCGTGCTGCCTTTAATCTGAGCCCTGTGTTTCTGCACTGAGTTCCTGAATCCAGCTCCGGTACCTAGCTGCTGTCTGTGGCTGAGCCCAGCCTGGGGCCTGCTCCCCAGCATCAGGGGTGACAGTGACGCACTGCCATCAGGGGTGAGTTGGGTCTGATACTGGGTTCATAGATATTTTTATATATTCCATTTTACTATTATTACTGTTATCAGTATCAAAGCTGTTTCACTTTTCTTCCTAATTGATAAATCTCTCTCACCCTTATTCCCTTTCTCTTCCCCTGAGGAGGGGTGTGAGGGGGGGGTTAACAGAGACCATCTGTTACAGGTCTGGGGGTGGCCCTAATCCTAAACTGTGACAGTTATATTGAAATAACATTTCTTAAGCTTAGTAGAAGCAGAGAATAGAGAGGCATATATTAAAATGTGAAAGCAGCCTATTTTGTACTCTCATCAAATAGATGGGTTTGCTTACATTTTTTTTTTGGTTTTCAATATTTAATATATTTAAATCATGTAGAAAGAGTCTTCTTATAGAATCATAGAATCATAGGGGT
>NW_008632511.1:0-428 GCF_000691845.1 Merops nubicus | reverse complement strand
AAAAAAAAAACCCTTTCAGCAGTCCAGAATAATTTAAAGAATGGGATTGCAAATGTGTTAGGAAAGATTTTCATTCACACATCATCTGCTCCCTTTAATGATGAATGCTATTTCATCTTCTCCATTTTTTCCTAAAATTTCTGTCAGATGAGAGAACCTCTCCTCACTTTTGTTTATAATTACCTATTTGTTTTTGTGAACCCTGGCACACAGTCAGTAGAAATTCTGCCAGCTCTGAACACTGATTTTCCTATAGCACCCACGGGCCTTTTTTCCTTTCATGATCCATTTGTACAGTTCTACAAAGGAAAGAGAGTTACTTACACCCATTTATTTCCTTATGCCTTTACTCTCTTTACTACTTCTCCACGTTGCCATACTTTGTTGTCTCTATCACTTTCTTCCTGCTACATCTTATATATTGCCAC
>NW_008632510.1:0-12376 GCF_000691845.1 Merops nubicus | reverse complement strand
AGGAGGCGGGGCAGAGGATCTCAAGATTCAAAATGTCCTGGTAGAAAGGGGAAAGGGGCTGTCAAAATGTCCTGGCAGAAGAACTGGACGTGTCCCGGCACAAGAGGGGCTCCTGGCAGAAGAGGGGAAGGGGATCTCGGAATGTCCTGGCAGAAGACAAGAAGTGGACCTCTGGTTTGAAACACCTGACCTCCTGGGGGTGTGCTTGTATAAGTGTTTGTACTGTAAGAATGGACTGAGGCAGCTGCCTCATTCCAGATATGTAGACTTCTTCCTCAAATCCAATGTATTTATTGCTTTTGAAGTACCAGCCTCTCTTACTGTATTTTGTGTTCTCTGCTTTTCACTGGTAATCAGTGATTATACAACTCTGACATTTATTATAATAATGTTTGTGATTTCCAGGTTTTCTATCCATAAAGAGTGTTTTGCGGAAAACTACAAAAGTGACTAATATTTTAATTTCATAGGCTATTATGGAACAGATCAATATGATTAAGGAAGGGACTCAATATTTTTGTTAATAGGATTATCAAATTTTGAACTAAACATTCAGCTGGAAGGCAATTTGTAACATTATCTCATGAGCTGTACTAGTTATATTTACTGTGAAAGCTGACATTTTATTCCCATTTTGAACATATCCAGCTTCAAGATCCATGGCTTATATTGCTTTATATATTAAAGAGCCTTCTATTATCAGTGTCCTTTCCCCCATAGCTTCCTACATCCTAGATGAAACAAGCATGTGGATATTTGTAACAGCTTTCTAACCTGGAAATTTATTTGCAATTATGCAGCTCCTGGGGCATAGGCCATTTGGTTTTCATTATTTTCTCATTGCAGAGCATGCTGGGAGACTTTTCAAAGAAGTGTTATCCAGCTGTAGCACTAGATATTCAGATACTACTAAGCATATTACTTTTATTTGTAATGACAGATGGGTAAGAAACTATCCTTGTTTGAGCAAGTGCTGTTTAATTTCAATTACCAGAAGAAAGCTGACCATAAAGATGATCCCTAAGATGACTTCAGAATGAAAACATTTAAAATGTATCTCTACAGGCCTGAATTTTTCTCTTCTCTTTCCAGATCTAACCTACTCTTCTTCTGTTTTTCATTGTCTTCCAAATTGTTCTCTGCTAACCCATTGACCTGTGAGAGATTAGGAGGGCTCAATGTTATTATTTCTTTCTGGTGTTCAGCATTTCTACAACTGTTTTACAAGCATGTGCCCACAATTATTCTAACTGTATGCTTTACAAACAGCAAAACTTTCATATGCATGCTTCTTAGCTCTGCAGAGAATTGCAGAGGATTGTTCAGGTTTCACAGAATTATAGAATAGAATCATAGAATGGTTTGAGTTGGAAGGGACCTTTAAGATCATCTAGTTCCAACCCCACTGCCATGGGTAGGGACACCTTCCTCTAGACCAGGCTGCTCACAGCCCTATCTAACCTGGCCGTGAACATTTCCAGGGGGAAGGTGTCCACAACCTCCCTGGGCAATCTGTTTCAGCGCCTTACCATCCTCACAGTGAAGAATTATTTTCTTATATCTAATCTAAATCTACTCATTTCAGTTTAAATCCATTATGTCTTTTCCTGTCTGTTTCCTGTTTCTCAGCTCTTTCTATTCATGCTCAGCTCAGATTCCCTATTCAAGGTCCAAAATAGCTCTTCAGAGATAGGCCAGGGAGTCAGGAGAAGCTCCCTTAAAAAAAACCCAGCTTATTTCCCAGTTTAAGTGTGTGATTTACATGGATATACAACTGACTTTAAATTCCAAGCAAACAGGCCAGAAAACATAATGGACTTCCATTCTGACAGGAACAATGAATCTTGCATCATACCGTTGGCATCTGTATTGCTGTTTCCATTTCCACTGAGTAATTGCTGGAATGCTAGGCCTGGCAACACTGCCTCTGTCTCAGAATGCAGCTCAGGAATTGCTCCCTGGACTACAAAGGAGATCAAAAAGGACTCTGCTTCTCCAGCTGTCTGAGCAAATAATCTGCTTTTTTGTTTTCTTCCACACTTTTTATTTTTTTAAAAATACATTTACTTGCTTTGCATCAGGATCCTACAGGACAGATCAGTCTGCAAAGCTTATATGAGGCCGTTGAGAGCTATGGTTAGATCCCCTGAAAACTGCACTGGCCTGGTTTGCTCTTTTTGTGAGTGTCCAGAATTTGCTGTACTTCAAATCCTGGCCTATCTCTGAAAATTGCTTTTCAGAAAAAGCATTGCAGGTCTGTAAAATCACAGAGCCCTGTAAACTACTTGATTTCTACAGCAAGCATGATCCAGATACTATTTCCAGCATCTTCCCTTAATGGCTGAAATGGGAATGAGGATAGAACAATACCTCTTTTATTTCCTGTTCTCTCTCAGTAAGCAACTACCAGTCCCAGTTTGGCTTTTTGAGTCCCCTCTCAGCTCTCCACTAAACAAACAAGAGGTATTCATCCAATTGCCAGTTAATATACTCTCTTTGAAGATTCCTTCTGCTCTTTGGGCCTGATTTCTTTCTACTCAGGTAGATTCCCAATTATGTGAATTAAACAATTCCATTTGGATTCAGCAACTTTTCCTGCTAAGGTAAGTTCCTCTGCGAAGTGCAGATGAGTGGTCCTTAATATTTATACAAATGACCATCCCAACCTGTGTGTGAGTTCAGTGAACGGGGTATGTCTGCAGAAAGACTTATGGTGACATAGTTTACAGACTCATGCAAAACTCACAGCATGCACAGCCTCGTAGGTGTGATTGCATGTGTTCTGAAGGAACATTTCCACTGGGTTTTCCCTAGCCAAAGGAAGAGCAGAAATATGGTTCCATATGGTAGCTGAACTCTCTGTTGTCATCTCTAACTTAAAAGTGTGTGCTCCCCTCCAGAAGATCAAAGGAGACAAACGTATAATGGAAGCTGGAGTTGGGCTGCATGCTTGTGAAGGGCCCCTTTCACATATTTTTGTCATAGCAACATCCAGTTCTCAGAAGTGAAGTGTTTCCTTGACTTGGGATGAAACAAGGCACAGAAAGGAAGTTTTGTCTATGGCTAATGTTGCCTCTGGACAAGAAGTGACTTACAAAAAGTGAGTTTAGGTTTGTCTGCTACCCATTAAATATTAGCACATTCTGAGTAGTTGATGTTGGTACATCCATGGATTATCTCTGGTAAAATGTAATGAATGCCCATGAAATGTTTTAATTTGGCTTCCTTTCCCTGGAAGGATTAGAAGAGTAAGGAGATACTTGGTTTCCAGGCATCCTGGGCTAGAGGGTAATGACATCATCTGTCATACTGTGAAAAATACTAAGGAAAAACAGGTTATCAAAACTGTTGCTCAGGGTTTAATTAGAAGGAATTCTTCTTCTGTGTATGATGGCTACGATCGGTTTTGAGCTAATCTAGCTGGTTGGTTCATCATAGAAAATGAGGTATGGAACTAGTTCTATGATGAGTCATAGGAGGTCCAGAACAGCTGTACAAGGATAAACTTATTTGGCCTAGGCCTGAAAATCTCTGCTGTGGATTACAGTGTGACCGACTACAGAATATGAGTGCTTAGACCACAGAATTGAATAGCATTTGCTTGTGCAGAGTTTGATTTCATGTTACTGAATATACGTTAATTTTATTTTCTACCATGCTTTAAAACATAAACCCCTTATATAGCTTAAAAAAAAATGCCATCAATAATAAGACTGTGAGATACTATTTCTTCATATGGCCTTTCTGATCTTATAAACTGACAATTTCCAGGACATATATCATATTACAATGCAAACTTTAAACACAAAGTAAAAACTGTTTTGAAAATGGCATCAGTAGAACAAGTCTTTAATGGGCCTTGATTTAAAGACATTTTGGGATTGCCTATCTGCTCTTTGACTCCCTCTTTGGTGTGTGATCCTTAGACTCCTCTCTACATTCTTTATTAAGAGTTACTGTGTGCTCTTAAACATCATAACTGAAACTGTTCTGGAGCTGAGACAGATTTCTTCGTAATAATTATTCCAAAAGGAGCCATCTTCATCTTCACCGTGCTGCTTGGCAATGGAGAACCTGCTGATCTGAAGTAATAACCACTTTTTCTTGACCTAAAAGGAGAGGATCCACATGCATGGTTTGTTTAATGGTTAGGGTTAGGGTTAGGTTTATGGTATGTGCACTTACACATGACATGTTAAAAAACAGTTGTGACTTAGCGTTCCTTCCACCAGTAGTAAGAATGCCATGTTCAACCTGAACCCTGTCCCTCCAAAATCAGTGTTCTGCTTTTCACTTTGAAACTAAAAATACCACGAGGTAGAAACTAGTAACCTTGCTGTATGCACTGCTGGAAAAAACACAAAGATACTTACCAGCATACATCTCATCATAAAGTAAGATCTTAATACTCCCTAATGATAACATCCTAAAATGCAGTCTCATAGGGTCAAAATCAGGTAATGTTTAGGCGATGTGAAAAATATAACCCAAGCATCAAGCCTTAAAAATTCATTTTATTCTTCAAATATATTATAATAGCCATGGTGGAGAATCTGACATAAGTATAAATAAAAGAGTATAGTTGGGAAGGATATCCTGGGATTCAACACTGCCTTTTACAGATTGTGCAAATTCTTCTTGGACTGCATGCACCAAATGGTGGATGCATACTTGCACATGTACTTCTCTCCTGTATTTACAAACTTCTCGGTATGAAGGACTGATATAATTATCCTCATTCTTACAGACCGAATGCTTTGAGGTACTGCCACTGCCCAGTGACACATGAAAAGGCTGTTTTCCAGATCTTCTGGCTTTTTAATGTTCATTTATTCTGGACTCACGGTGCTTTCAGAGGTCTGTGAGGCGTGTATCACAACCAGCATGAGGCCCAGCGTGAAAGTGGGGATTTTCTGCAGAGACTGGGCTACTGGAGTGATCCCAGAACTTTTAAGTTCCTGAGTACTTGTCCTAATTCAGCCTTGTGGTTTGCTCCCATGTAAAACATGTGAATCTATCATTTTCTTTAGGGAATTAAAATCTAATACATAAAAAAGGGCCTAAGAGTGACTTTTCATAGTGGGACTGTTCATTAGAGAAAGCCTTTAAAAAGCTCTGCTAATCCCTGTACTGTATGCCATGAGCTAGGGGTGTGGAGTTTTGCTCTTTGCCTGGAAAGTAACAGGGTTCCTGTACTGTGTCTCAGCAGCAGAAATGCAGGGTTCTGTGTGGTACTTCGAGCATTGCCATCTATTCCAGGAATACCCCTGGAGCAATTGCCTGGGGGCACATGTAATTTCATCCAGTCAGTACAGAGGTCCCAAAGGCCCTGACTCACAATCTGTATCACTGGAAGGAATGTGCTTTTTGTTGTCTTGATTTGAAGAGTGTTTGAGCCAAGTAGGAAAAGGAAGCTAAGGGCAATGGAAAAAAAAAAGAAAATTACTTAAATTCAAAGTTTAAGCCTCAGGATCAAGGAATTTTACTATACAGGTTTTAAACTATACATTTCTGTGGTCCTTCAAAAATGCATCAAGACTGGAATGTGAAATAAGAGAACTGAGTGGTGCAATGTGCCATGTATTTTCTCCATTTCACTTTACTGACATAAAGGACAGTGGTGATGTGTAACATGATGAAAAATAACAGTTCTACCAGTGAGCTCTGTAAGTTGTCGGGTCAGCACCTGGGGAATGAATGAGTGAAAGCTTGGCATGTTTCCATCAACAGATTCTGGCTTCAGTTCAGATACACCTCTGACTGGCATGATTATTCCACCAATGTAAGCTGAAGACCATAAGCAGCAAGGATTGAGTAGCACTTGAAGGGCTTGCATCTCATCATGACAGTAGATGGGGTGGTCCAGCAGACATCAAAAGTCCTTAAAAGAGATGGGTCTGCTTTCGCAGTACTAATTTAAGCTAGGAACTGATGGAGGTTTAGACATTTTTCTGAATTCTATATCATGACAGCAGCAGATGATAATGTATGAACTGTAGCAGGTGCTCAGTATCACAGAGACATGCTCACTAAAATGCAGGATGCGTATGTGAACATGTATTGATTATAGTCTTAAAGATTGTAAATGTGATCTTTTTGCTGGTTAAATAGAAGAAAACAAGGGAACTGAAAAAGTGTAGTAAGCCCATTTTCCTCTTCTATTTCACTGAGTGCTTGATGGCTTTCAATCAAGAAAAATAGCTTTTAAAAGAGGCAATATTTTGGAGTTAAAAAGCTACACCATTAGCAGCATTTGGTTAGTGTTCTATCTAGAGGACCACCAAGCTGCCTGTTATACGCTTACTATGAAATGTGATTTTTTCTCTTTGCACAGAAAAACTCTGCCTGTGTTGTATCAGAAGAATATTTGAACATAGAGTCCAGTTATCTAAGAGAAGTTTTGGGTTCTGTTGCAAGGGATCTTTGATTCAACAAGTTTATGGTAAATGCTTTTATTAATTTTTGGGGAAGATTTCTCTGCTATTTCATCTGCTCTATAGGCTACATAATAACGGTAAGGGTTCCACTTCCAATATCACGATTCAAGTTAGCCATGTGAAAGACTGGCAACAGGAGTGCCTTTCTTCTCTTTCTCACTCACAGAGTGAATTGCTGGGTTCCATGTTGACTTCAGTAGTTTTTACACATATAAGGCATCTTTAGAGCATACGTACTTGGTAAGTCTTGGGGTTATAGGCAGAGGTAAAATGCCACTCCTCTGACTAGGCATCTTCTTTACATGCACTATAAATACTGTAGGAACTTTGTGGTCCAGAGTCTAAGGATCAATTAAATGTAAGTATTCCTCCAGGATGAGCTGTTGATGAGGAACAGCATCTCAATCACGGACTGAGGAGTCTAAATAGGTGTTCTGAATTTTACTGTGAATTACTTCTTTGCAAGGACAAAATAGAAGGGAAAGGTCAGATATGAGATTCATTCTTTCACATAAATCCTTGCTTCTGAAATGAAATGGTCTTGATTTTTGCATGCATCTTACATGGAAGTTTGGTAGGAAATAGATCAACTGAGAAGAGGAGGAACTCTTAAAAATTATGTATGCAAAGCTATTCTTGTTCTATTTATACAGACTTCTTGTATCTGTAACGACTGCTAGCATGTTAAAGAGGTACAAAATGTCCTTCCAAAGAAAATGTACTCATACAAATTCAGGTATATTTGGCAACTCATAAAGGTGTTCAACTGTTTGTGGGTCTGGGTAGCAAAGTCGACTACTTTTAAGACTCCAGTCAGGTGCTAATAAGTGACTGATGTTTTTCTCAAGAACCATTCTTACTAGCCCCCGTAAGAAGCACTCATTGGGGACTGTTAAGTTAAAATATTTGCAGTGTGGAAAAGGAAAATCATGGCAGTACTAGGACATTCTTTACTAGGTTGGTCCTCTTTCATATGGATCCTTACTCCAATCATGATAGAATATGATTTGCTCTTCCATTGACATGCCTCCCTGGCCCTTGCTTTTCTGCTTCTGGCTTGAATTTCACAGTTCATACCTGTTTCAGGCATGTCAGAAGAATGAAGAGAAATCCATTATGCATAAAAGTCATATAAATAAATTGATGCAAGGACTTATCACTGAAGACAAGAAAAAAAATGAGTTGAAGAGTTATAAGAATGACAAGAACGAGGCATATTGTAGGAACTTCAATTCATAGGCATGAAGCTAGGAAACAAAAGGAGAACTTTAGCCTTACACTTGACTTGCTCAGAATTTTGAAAAAGAAAGAAATTTTGATGAAGCAAATGTTTTAAAAAGACCCTAGTAGGCAGGGGAAAAAAATCCAGCCTATTTTAATGAAAATTTTAGAATTATTCAGCAGTAACGTTGGTATCCCACTAACAGCTGTGGGATGGCTGGGCCTGTTCCTCATAAGACTTCCAGCTATCAGAGCTGAAATGCTGAGGTTTGCACCCAGAGCCCCGAATTGAGGTTGACATATGGTGATTCCCACAGCCCTTCATAAAGAGGTGGTGAGTTTGCCTTATAGCTTCCCCCCAGGGTGGGGCCGGCCCTGCAGGGAGAGCCAGAAGGGAAATGAGCCCCAGGGGTCCTGCATTGAGTTGACAAAGGTCAGGTGTGTGCTTGGGGATAAAAGCTGGGACCACTTGCAAGGAGTCAGGAGTGTCTGTCTGTGGAGTGCACTCCACAGAGCTTCCTGGTTCAGGAAATACCTCCTGACTCTCCCTGGAGCTGGGCCCCAGTCTGTTTAGACCTTTGTGAGCGCAGGCTGATCTGGTGAGAGTTGCCATGTCGGCACCTTTTTCTTATATGTTTAACTGGCTGGTCTGGCTGTTTCCCATGCCAACTGTGGGAACCCTCGGGTCTCTGTTTGTACCCCCTGTTGTGGGCCGAGGCATGTCTTTTGTGGGATCGTTGGGGGTGGTGTCGTTTATGTCCCAGCTGATTGAGCTGTTTGTTCCCCCAGCGATCATTCATGGAATGTCCTTCTTGTGTACAATACAGTCTGTGTATTGGTTCATCTTCCTGCTGGCTGTATCACTTTTGTTGGGCCTGGTCATTGGCAAAACAAGAGCACACATTTTACAAAAAGGATTCATGTCTAAATTGTGTTCTTCAGAATTAGTTACTAGCTGACTTATAAGGATGGTTAAAATTCCCATGGTGTGGGAATTCACTTATTTTTGAACTCAAAGAGACTACAGAGTGGGGAAAAAAGTGTGCATAAAGAGAAACACAGTCATGTAAGGGGGAAATATTACTGCAAAGGCCATATCGTCACACAGATACATATGCAACATGAAAATGGAGCGTATGCAGGAGTTGGTGGGAAAGAAGGTATATGAGGCTAAAGATAAAAAGACATGAAACAGAGAGTTTGAAGGAAGTATATTGATGCAGTCATACTGTGATACTGTACATGTACAATAAGAGAAAATTTCTGTCAGGGAGAGCTCCTGATCCCAGACACAGCTGCAACTGCTGATTGGAAAGTTGCCAGTGTTTTAAATAGGTTTCTACATTTTCCCAGATCTCAGAAGAAATAGAAAACGTGATTAAGAGTGGTATAGGATGAAGTGGTTAAGAAAACTGGGGAAAAAGGTATTGGAGTTTTATTGCCCTCTGTGAACTGTAGAGGACAATTTGAGTGACTCAGTTCTAGTGTTTAAATTTGTTTGTGTAAAAATGAGCCAAATGACAGGACTTGTCCTTTGAAATCATTCCACAGCTGGATAGTTAAAGCTGTCCTCTATTTCCATTATTCTCACTCTAAATTTTCTTTTCCTGTTCCTCTTCTTAAAACAAACATTAGTGAATTCCAGAAGGCTAATACTCAGAAAGTACTCCCCCTGTTCTTACACTTACATTCTCAAGCTGTTTCCTTAAGCCTTTACTGGCAGCTACTGATAAAAATAGATGGACCATTGGTACGACCAGAACATATATTTGTATATTGGGCATTCCTTTCAAGTCAGCTCTGAGAATTTCACTACTCTGCAAGGTGTCTGTAACAATGATAGTAGTCCACAGCTTGTATTCTTTCCATTTTTACCTTCAGTTTGGAAAAAACAATGCATTTGGTGCCTGAGTCAATTAGCTGTCATGGTGTGCACAGTACTGAAGCTAAATCAGTGTATTAGCTTAAACAGGAAGCTTATTTCAAAGACTGCACCACAGCCAGGAAATCGTCCAGAAACATATGCTCTGGGATGATCTAAGCACGCTTGTTATTCAGACTGTGACTAGCTTTGAAAGGGCCAAATTTCTTAGGGCTGAATCACCTAGGAAAGCAATTCAAATAGAAAAGTAAGAATCAGTTGAGCATTTCAGAAAAAAAATATTGTGGCTACTAAAAATATAGCAGAAAGAAAAATCAGATTTACTTTCATGAATATACATAATAGTTTGGAAATAAACTGAAAAAGTAAATAGAAGGACCATACACTTTTTCTCCAGAATGGAGATGCTTTAAGCCCATCTATATTAAGAAAAAGAACCCAACAACATTATTACTTCATAAGCAGATATAATGTTAGTGAAAAATTCAGCCATGCTTATTAAATTTTTGCATTTTGGGGATAAAATAGCTTATATGCCTGTAAAGGCAGCCATAGCTACCATTCAGCAATTTTAATTGGATTTAAAAAATCACAATCACTGTAAATTTTTCAGTCAAAGTATTTTTCATTGTGGCTTATGTCATAAAATTCTATGGAGCTATCAAAATGTTTCAAACCAAATACAAACCCTCTCATTTAGTCTGACAAGAGTGGGAAAAGCATGGCCTACATATTCTGAAACCACACTAGAGGGCACTTGAGCTGTTTCTTCCACAGTAGGTAAGGTCAGAATAGTAGGATGCTTACTCAGGAGCAACAGTGGACAGAATTTAAGTTGGGAATTAGTAGGATTTATTGGTATCAGATTGGTAGAACAGTTAGCAATTTTCCCCAACAGCCTCCTATGGGGGAGTAGGTGTAAATTTTCAGGTATATATTTTGCTTATGGATTATGTAAGCAATCAGGAGGAAATAATTTAAAGATTGCTCATTGATAGCAACAGTGTCTTGTCTTTGTATATGGATCCACCACAGAAATGTAGGATATTTTGGAAGTTTGAAAGAAAATCTAGTCGTCTCAAGTAGAGCTAATGTCCAAATTGTTGAGTTAGTCATTGGAGTCTGCTTCCACTGTATTGCTCTTGCTCCAGTTATGTCTCCTCTCCAGTGTGATGCCCTAAAAAGATTGCTTTTGTGGAAATGAAACAAAGAACATTTGACAGCCTTTCTATAAAGGACACATAATAAAATCTGAAGACTAGAGAGATTATATGGGCCTTCCAGTAGAGCCCAATACTTCAGAATTTCAGAGGTTTGGTTGAAAAAAAAAAAAAAAAAAAATCGCTTCAGTTCCCAATGTGGAATACACATGTAGAAGTCTGAGTAAGGATTGAGCTTTTGTTTGTATCATGGCCCAGGTATTCATTGTTGTTCAGAAACATGCAAGAAAGAAAAGGTCTTTGAGCTTAATTACTGTCTATTTAATTGAGAGACAACAACCCTGGGCCTAACTGTCCGTAACTAATGAGTCAGATCATCATTTATACACATGGCTCTGTTAAAAATATTCTTTGAATATTTAGTGTTTAATGCAGATCAAATTTTCTAGGTTTTCTCTGAAACCTGATGTTCCCCTTATTCACCAAAACAAAAAAAAAAGCTATCATAAAATTCCATGAATTCAGCTTTATTAAAAAGCATACAGTGTGATCCCTTATGTATGGATACACCATACCATGGAATGGTACTGTTGGCAATGGCTTCTAGCTTGCCAGGAGCACGTACAGGTGCTGATACAGCACGTATCAGTTTGCTGTAGTTTATGTCCCCCTTTTCTCCCTCCTGCCCCAGTCAACCTGTTCACTGTCTGCAGTTTTGTTTACTTAGCAGCTACAGAAACTGAATTAACATCTCTCTATGATCAAGGCCTCACCAACATCGGCATCTAGGCCCCACCATTTTGGGGTTTGGAGCTTGGCCCCAGGGCAGGGGGGCTCCTTGGACATTTTCTCTCTGCTTGTTTGAAGAATCTGTTGGTTGTTAGCAGGCACCTGACTCCAGGTACTGCTGCACGGCACAGCTGAAAATGCATCTCCAGGACATGGTCATAATGCACGAGTAATACAAACATTGCTTGAGGATTGGCAGATCTCTCCAAAGCAGGCCATATTTGGCTGAGTTTCAAATAATACTCCTTATGCCCTGACAGCAGACACAACTAAACTCCAGTTTACAGCATCTTCACTCACAGTTGTCATGAAATGAAGCTACAAGCTGCAACTGAATTTCTGGTCAATGTATAGGCCTTCTGGTGAGTCAGATTTCCTCTGAAGGGCAAGGACTCTTTTTATCTGCTGTGTAATATCTACTTTTTGCTAATTGTACTCATCCAGTCAAGAGGGGAACTACTGGCCAAACTAGTGATCTTTCCATCTTTGTCTGCTGTCTCAATGTCTTCATCCTTCTCTGCCCCATTCCTGTCATCTTTCACATCTTAATACCCAGCTTGTTCTGCTTCTGCCACCACCATTTTGGCATCCTCTGTAGCAGTCTTTGTATCTTTGTATCTTGTCTGTTATCACAAGCACACACACTGCTCAGCTCCTTTTGGGTTTTGCAGGGGCTCCTACTAGAAGGTTCTTCACACCCACCAGTAAGGTGGAGGAGCCCTCAGTACTGCAGTAGTTCTACCACACTGTTGCAAGTAGAGCCCAGCCTTTGGCCAGCTCCAAGGGTTTGGTTGTGCAGGTGGCGGTTCCATTCAGCTCCTCAACCAGTCTGGTGCGATACAGAAGGCAACTGCAGCTGTTGGCTGCTTCCAGTCCGGCTGACATCA
>NW_008632509.1:0-609 GCF_000691845.1 Merops nubicus | reverse complement strand
CGCGCTGTTTATCTCCTTGTCTGTTCTCAAGTTTACTACTTAAGTCTTCCCGCAGCTTCTTCAAAGAACTTCTAGCCTGGCAAAGGCAAGTCAATTTAGCTTGATCTGCATGGGCAGTGCCACTCAGCCTAACAGAAACCAGACACACCGGGACGCGACCGCCGGCTGCTCTGCCAGCCAGACCCTCGGGGTCCGCTACAGCCCTGCCCGCAAGTGGCACCACCTTGCCTGCAAGTGGCACCCCCTCCAGCAGACACGGCCAGGCAGCTGTCCCACACCATCAGGGGAAGTTCAAAAATGAAAACTGAAGGGTGATTTTAAAAAGCAGCAATGAGGAGGTGCTCCTTTTTCGTGCATTAGTCACGGAGTTCACCTCTGTGATGCTGAGGAGCCCCTCGCTGCCCCCCAGCTCCCTCTGCACCCCACTGCAGGACGCTAACCGGTACAGTCTTGACTTGCAGCTACTCAAATCAGTCAGAGAGGAATGATTTACAGGGTCTTACAGCGAACACCGCCCCAACGCTTTTGAAAGAAAAGCTTCCTCAGAGCATTAGCAGCGTGGCTCCAGCCCTGCTCCCTGGTTTTAGAGGCCCGAGGCGCTGGGGCGCA
>NW_008632508.1:37162-48580 GCF_000691845.1 Merops nubicus | reverse complement strand
CCCACTGACCATGACCCTCTGAGCCCTGCTGTTATGTTATGTAGATATATGTTATGTTATGTAGATGCTATGTTGTGTTGTTATATTATGTAGACATAAATTAGTTTATGTTAACACTGCTGACAGGCAGAACAAAATAGTGGTTTTCACTTTTCCTTGTCCTCTCTGCATCAGCTAAAAGTCTGACACTGGGAGTTTACATTCTAGTAGCTGCTGCAGAACTAGTTTTTCTACATGGGCAAATTAAACCTAATAACATGCCCCTAGCTCCCAAGGGGCTGCCATAGTAGCACCAGGCACGAGCAATTTCCATACTGTGGAACTTGAAAGTGCGATTGAAGCCAGTACCAAGATTTTTTCCTGTTGATTTCCTGTATCAGCTCTCCAGAGAGTATGTTAAAGTGCTGAAGCTTAAAGGCTTCCATGTTTTTGAGAGCTGGGAAGCTATCTAACATCAGAGTGTTATTTGTGCGCCAACCCAACTGCTTCAATTACCAATTTATCGCTGGGGAGCAGTAATGGATTTTTGAAGTTTGAAGATAGATCTGAGCTCTTACTGTCTAAAAGAAAATTCGTGATTCTGTTAGGAAGATAGTGTAGTGAATGGGTACAGGATTTAACCCTACTGTTTGGGGTAGCATTTATTACTATGCTTTTATAAATCCTGTTCGAGCTGCAATGTTACCCATTCTGGTCTACACTGTAGTATGAAAATGAAATCTGTGTAAAAATACTGTAAATAGTGTCATTACTCCTATTAATGTAATAAAATTGCTTTATCCCTACCCTCTGACTTTCAGTCCTTTGGCAGACTCACTGAACTGTCACAGGTAGGTAAGTGTTTAAAAAATCTGAAATATTATGTTACTGCATATCAAAGTAATGGGATATTATTTTATTATTTCTTTTTGTAAAAGAGCTGATTTGTATTAACTGCAATTAGGAATTTTTTTTCTTCTAGAGCTGTTCTTCTGACCCTATGTACTGGAAACTCACAGAATGTTTCAAAGGCATATAAAATATGCCACCAGAGGTGTTTAATGCATTGCTTTGAAACTAGAATTTTATAATCCCATATGGAGTGATTAGGGCAAGATAGTTGTGTTTACACCCAGCACAGTGTGTGTCTTACAACTGGGACCACCCTCTCACACAGGGCCCAGACTGGGGCGGGGGGGGAGGCGTGCCCAGAAGGGTATGAGGCTGCTTTTCAGGTTTCTCCTGTGTGGGTAAATGGGGACCATGGTGGGAGCTGCTGGAGGTGCCCAGCATAGGCACTGCCTGCCCTGTAGCATGGCCATATTCAGAGATGTGTTCAGTCACCTTCATGTAGGCTTGCATTGCTTCTTTTTGTTTCTTCTTTCTTAGTTCTAGGTATAATGTAATAAAGTTTGGAGAGGTAGGTTTTAATTTTATTCTTTTTTTTTTTTTACTTCCTCCAAATGGAACACCCATGTCAGTTTTATATTTTTCTGTGAACTGTTATTGCATTGGGAATATGGAGGAACAACTGACCGTGACTTGCTTGCTGTAAGAGCTGGATTTCTGTATAGCCTGCCATATAGCTCTGCTGTGGAGGGATACCCAAGGGGGGTTTTGTTAGTGCTTCTGTAGAGCTTTTTAAATTATAAGACAATGTTCTCAGGAATGCTGATTAATTTTAGTGGCAACCTCAGTAAATCAGACAACACATTTTCAGCTGTTCTATTAAATTTGATGCCTTATTCTTCCCAATATTTTGTACATACAAAGCCCTCTTTTAAAGGGAATAATGTGACCGCAGTTCAACAATTCACAACACTTAAAAACCAAAATGAATTAAAGGCTTAGTATCGCTGCTTAGTACATTTTTAAAAACTAGGCTGGAATGGTTTACGAAGCTATCAAATTCCAGCATGTCAATAATTAAGGGAAGGCAAGTAGGATGAATTCTCCAAATTGTCTTTAATACTCATTGTAGATCACCTTGTCTAACATGCCATCCAGAACTTCAGCTTTAGAGCAGCCTGTTGGCACCAGTTCACCCACGTGGCTTTAACAGTACTTGCCAAAGAGGAAAAAAGAAAAAGGTGAAGGATGTTTTTGGTTTGTATATTTTGATTTTTAGCATGAATGGATTTAATATCATAGCTCGTTTATTCTGGTTAAGAGAAAATGGAGTGAGTGACCCTAATAGGACATTGGGAATATATGGTATGCTGCTCAAACCAAAATGGTTACAACCAGCTCTTCACACGATGTCTGTGGAAGCAGTCATGTTTTCAAAAAGGATGTTACGTGGAAGGTCACATCTTTGCCTCCCGTGAAGATTCTTGTACAATGCAGAATGTCATTTGTATTTTTAAAATTTGTATAAACTCTCAACTCTCCTTTAGGGTGGGATGGCTGTTTTAAATATTATTACTTCAGTTCAAATTTTAGAAACAATTTAGTTCATAGTTGCAGACTCTCTGATTCATATTAAACAGATATCATATAATTTATATGTACACTTGCAGCTGGTTCAGATGGAAATATTTCATAATACTATACAACAGATTTATTTCACACAAATAATCTTATTTACCTGTCTTGGTCTGCTGTGTACGTCCTTGTTGCAGCTGATGGTTTGGAAATATTGGTAAAATAATTTCCTGGATTTAGTATCATATCCAGTCAGTTATGCTAGACAATTAAATCACTTATTTCCCCCAGTCAAATGGCTTCATGAAAATTTTGATAATAATGAAAACAAAAAAAAGTAGGAATGAAATCATGTCTCCATTAACCAATATGTCACTTTAGTTACTCAAATTTGAGTTCCTACACCCAGATCTAGACTGGATATTTATGTTATTGTTTGTAGATGCCGGCTAAACCCCTTTGTTCTCATTGGCTTTGGGGGAGATACATAAATTCTTCGCATCCTTGAAAATAGTCCAGTTTGACTTCTAGACCTTGAATGTTAGCAGCAAGTTCTGATCAGTGTAGAGTCTGGCAGAGAGGCTTTCCTTCAGTGGGTAAGTTTCTTGCTGTCAGAAGGCTGTGGAGAGCTTTCAGTTCCTGAGTCCAAATGCAGGCGATGCTTTCTAGCTATGACATAATTTAGACCTCTTCATTTATAGCTCTTTTATCGGATCTATAATGGACTCTATATTACTGGAAAATTAGTTGTAGCATGGGATAGTTCTTCTAACCACCTATTCACCCTTTCCTGTCCTGTATGATCTTCATAATTTCTACTTTAATGTACTGAAATATATTTATGTGTGGTAGTGGTTCCATTTCTACGTTAGATATGTAGGTTCTGTATTGAGAGAAATTTTTTGGGGTGCCTACTGCACTTCTACAGTTTACATATAGTAAACTTTTCTGAGGTAACCACTTAATTAATCTTAGAAATTTTTTAGTACAGCTGACAAATATATGCACCTTTTCCTTCCTTTCTGTTCTAGTAAAACGATTGAGAAAATATGTTCTGACAAAAATGCTATAGAATAATTTGGTATGGGTTTTCCCATATTGCTTGATTTTTTAAAATATGCAGAACAATTACATGTTTATGCTAAGTCTTAAAATCCCTTTCTATTCAAGGGAGATAAATTTCCTTTTCACTTCTGTTGAGAAGAGGAGGGAAGTTGACAGTCATCACCATGCAGTCTGACTTGACTTGTAGTCCTGTCATGCTTTATGAGATTAGCATATTGATTCAGCATGACTGTAGAGTGATGCAAGTCTTTCTTGAATTTGGCTATTCCTCTATATGCCAGGACAGCTTCATTTTTTGTTTGATTCAGTTATAGGCTATTGGGTATTGTCAAATCTCTAGTTCATTTTTCTTCTAGTTGTAACTATGGTCTGCTTTTTGCTCTGCCGCCTGATTTTGTTCTGCATCCATTGTAATGGTACTGTTGCACTCCTGTTCTTCATTGATGTATGCTCTGCTGGGGTACTTACCTGAGATAACTGTTATCCATTAGCTTTAGCACAATACCATTCTTTTTTTTTAAAAAAAAAAAAAAAAAAAAAGAAAGGAAAAAAAAGATGCAAAGAAAGAACATAACCTCAGCAACTGAAAATGAGGTGAAATAGGTTTTTAACAAAGGTATTCTACCTCTGTCAAAATATTTGAGGGTATTTTTCCTAGGTGTTCCTAGGTTCTCCATTAGTGCAGATGGTCCTGCAGAGACCTGGGATTTTGTGGCAACAGCAAGTTGAATCTGTTGTATAGGCTGGCAAAAGTGGAGCCATGAGCCTGCCAGTGAAAGTGTGATGTGATGTCAGTGTGGAGGTCCTGCCATCATCCAGTGGTGAGTCCAACAGCTGAAGTGATACAGAAGACAAAAGCATTATATCTCCTTACCATGAGAAGATAGCTGAGTTGACTTGGGTATTTTCCCAGTAATTCACTCTTTAAAGAAAACTCCAAAGAGTGAACATAACATCGGCAAAACCACAACCAAATCTGGATACAGGAGAAAACTTACTTGTGTTTTTTTTTTTTTATTATTTTTGAGAGAGGATAAAACCAAAATATTCCTTAATTGATTTTCAACAATATAATTGCTCATGTATCTATTTTGTTATACTTATAGGTTGTTTTTATCTCTGGTTTATTAGAATATTTTAAATTTACATTGGCATTTGCCAGGTAGAATACAGCTAAGAAGGACTGTTGTAACCAAAGCTCTTATAAATAAGAATAATTTAGGGCAGAAGAAAACCCTAAACTCTTATTGGTAGGCAGAAAACAGTTCATTCCCTTTAATCTGATGATAAGGGAATCTACTCTTGAATAAGAAGTCTAAAAGAGGGTATTTCAGTGTTTGCTTCTCGTATTGGGTTGATAGGATGGTTATGAATGTTTTATATTTTTTTCCAGTTTGATTGCTATGTGTAAGATTCTTAGTTTGATGCTTGCTTTTACTGCTTGTAATGATACGTTAGTGTAACTAGCTCTCCACTTAAATGTGATACCAGAAATAATGAACAGCTTAAGTCAGACATAAGTTCTGTGGTCCAATTTTACATTTGGTTCTAGTATCTCCTTTTAACTCAGTGTATGCCTGTCCATAAACACTGATTTCAGCTTACTAATCATGTAAAAGCCTATGGAGTCAATAAGCATGGGGCATTAATTGATATAAAACCATAGCAGTTGATCTGTTCTAAAAACATCTCCCAAGTTATCACTTATTTATACCTGAGTTTACTTTTTTTTTTTTTTTCTGCACTAGCAATAAAGCCAAAAAAAGGGTAGCTAACAACCAGTGTTGCAACAGTAGTAATAGCTCAATTTTACCATGAGTCTCAGTATAAAAGAGGTTCATAGATTTGGACAAAAGCACCAAGCACATGCAGTAAGGGTATGAAGCAAGGTAATACAAGCATTGTCAAGAGAGGCTCATGCTGTCATTGTAGCAAGAAGTACGTGACACTGTTTAAAGTTCTGATTGTTTCTGGAGCTTTGATGTGCTGTAAAATAATAGATTTGTAACGTACAAGTTCCTAGGTTGATCTTAGAAGTTCTTAAAAGCCAGCTGTTGACAATTTGTACCTCATTGTCACACATTGCATAACACTAATGCTATATTTCATGAACCTGTGTTTTATTTTGTTCAGTTTGTTCACAGGGCTTTTGCCTCGTTTCGTGCATTAGGGTAAACAGTGCTCAGATTTAAAATTGAACTAAAAACTCTCACTATTTTTTCTCTTTTTACATGACAGTATTTTAAAAATAATGTGCTTAACAACATAGACAAATTTTAAGGTCCAAACTTAACCAAGATCAAAACATATCTAGTTTTTAATTTTAACCTATTTCAACGTGTATCATAATAGATTTTGCTGCACCTGGGAGCTTACAGTAGAAACGCAGAAATTATGAATTATGTACTTAGTTCATTGCATTGGCTTCTGAAAGTTAAATTGTGTTTCACTGTGGTCAATTTGCAGTGAAAAAATACTAAATGGATCTTTAATGTGATGATTTTTCAGCTATTATGACAACAAGACTCTTCTATTGTTAACTGAGACACAGATCTAGCTTAGAACTTAAAGATGTCATGAGGAAGGCATAACCAGCTTGACTAGATAGCAGATACCCTTCTGTTGATTTCTCTAACCTTTGGTGCAATTTCTGCTTGTAGTTGATAAGGAAAGAGATGATTTATGACTGAATTTTCTTGAGGAGCAGATGGAAGACACCAGCAGTAATTAGGATGGGTTGAGCAGAGGGATTTTACATGCTTATAGCACCTTGTACTCCATTTCCACATGGCTGTGGAGGTGGTCATAAGACCTGGAGGCTTTGACAGCTTATTCCTTCCCAAATGTTTACAGTGAAGAAACCACAGGAAGCTGTGGAGAGCTGCTACACTTCCATGAGAGCGTGGGACAGGTAAGGAGGCTCTAGGCACATTTCTGTTTATTATTGGTCTTTACTGACCTCCTAGTTTGGATGCTACCAACCTGTATTTGCTCTAGAGTTTTTGCTGTACCCACCTGTATTGACCGGCTTCAACCTCCTGTGCTTCAACCCTCCATAGAAGGATGCAGCCTTCTGTGAGTAAACTACAAGAATCTTAAAGAAGAGGTGGCATCTAGGGGGCCATAAATTATTTTGTATTTTGTGGTCCTGCTGTCCTTCTCTGTCTTGTGTCCCTGTGTTTATGACATTTCTGCTTTGTGATGCAGAAATAAGATAAATGGGCAGAAAGGGGATCATAAATGCTAAAATCAAATGCAAAGTAGCTGAGGAGTTTTAAAAAAATAAATCTGAAGAATTTTACAAGGTAATTAATGTCTATGTTATTTCTCATGGGTTACATTTTCTGCTCAGTAAGGAACATGAAAAATAAATGTAACTTGTAGAATTAGACTGGCGCTAGCAGTATAATAGATTGTACATTAGGCTTGATTATTCATATGTTCAACCTGAAAAGGTTGTTCTCATTTGGAGCTTAAGGGTTAAAATTATAGTTTCATAACCAGCTATCTGGTAACAGCTTAGCCTGTGAACAACAGGAGCCAAAAATCTGGATGATTGATTTAGTACCTGATCACATTACGTTTGTTACTACTTCCCTAAAATATAAATTCCATGCTGGCAAGTGGTGCCTGATTGACAACTCTGGGATCTTATTTATCTGCTGAAAGGGAACATGCCTGACAGCAGGAGTTGGAAATCTTTATTACTGCCCCAAAACTCAGCTTAGTAGCTTCAGTGCAGAATGTAAGGACACAATTTTGTCCTCAAACCTATTAAGACTTGGTTTCTCTGCAGAGGTTAGCAAGCTCTCGCACTGCATAGGGAAGACACAGCTCCATGAACGGTGTGGAAGTTGTGTGATAGAGAAGCCCCAGATTATTATCATATGGTTGCTGACTGTGGAGCAGTCAGTCCAGGAACTGCACCTGCATCCTGACCCTTTCTGCCTTCCCCAGTCCGTGCAGAAGAGGACCATTTGGCTTCTTATTTGCAGGGGGATTCCCCATGCAGTCCTGCCAGGCTTCAGGATATGAGGGGGAAAACGAGTGGAGAACAGAACAAAGGAGAAGAGGTGCCTACCGTTTTCCTGCTCACACTGACACTATTGTGCTTTGACTAGCATAGAGTGGAGGGCAAAAACCTCCTGTAGATGGCTCACTAAGCCTCTGCTGGACTTGCCTTCATTTTAAGAGTAGACATTTGTATTCTTATGTGTGAGTCTTTATCAAGCTAGTGTATTTTTAACATCATAGTTTCTTTAATGATGGAATAGCATTAGCAATTTTGGCCTAGAATCTTTGGCTTGTTTTTATGTCTTCTAGTAGATTACTTCAGGATTCTGGGTGAACTTCAGTCTTCTGTACACCTTGTTTGCCACACTTTCATCCTGTATAGCACACCAGCCTCTGAGTGTGGTATGTTGTAAATATGAACTTTGGTGGTGCAGTCTTTGATAGAGATGGCTCCTAATCCATTAGTCTTGTTGTAGAAGATGATTGCTTTCAAAGAGTGCTGAGAGATTCCCTTGACTTGCTAGGTGTCTGTGGAGCACCTGGTAGTTGTGCTTTGATCACCCTGAACCTCTGCATAGCCTGTTGCTGTGCTTTTGGAGCTGAGCAAGGGCTTTGAGTTTTATATCCTATCCAAGCAGGATAATACAGTAAAGTGAAGGAAGGAAATAACATTTCCATTGGTGATTTTATCTGAGCAGCTAAAGTTTGAAAGAAGTTCAGGAGAGCCTTTAAGATTATATTTTTAACACGAATGACTGAGATGCACAGATAATGTGGACTTCAGATAAAGCTCAGATGGACTGAAATGTATTTAGATCTGTGACTAGAGGAAATGGGAGGAAAACACTGTTTAGAATAGGATTAGATAAAACTCTGGAAAATGTATTAAAGCACTAATCTTAAATTGGCAGAATGGTATAGATGATTATTGCTAATAAGTTATTTTTTGGATATACATATCTGTGAAGAAAGTTTAATAAAACTTATTTTTTGTATTTTCTCTGTTGGATTTTAAATGAATGCTAGTTTCTACTGAAATAGGGTCTCATCAAGCACATCACAAGCACCCTTGGTGTTTCAACCTGACCTTTACTAGCACTACCTTACTAGACCTTTACCTGCACTAGTGTCCAAGGTTGTATGTATTAAAAACTTGGTGTTTGGGGGAATGGAACAGCAGATTTAAATCAGAAATTAGTTTTGTAATTTGGCTCCAATCAAGGAAAAAAAAAATTTTTTCTTTTCCTGAAATGCTGGCTTTTTTACAAGACCGTCTGTTTCTCCCAGAGCTCTAGCAGCTTCAAAGGGTTTATGAGCATTAGCACAGATTGGGTAGAAACAGCCAACAGAATGTGGAATATTTGTGCAGCCTTTCTAATTCCACAAGGGACTAAACACATTTGCTGTTTTATATGCAAATGCAAGAGATGATGATATAAAATGAAAAGAAAGAATAACACAAAATACATTCTTCATGTCTTTTGCACTGAATGTGTCAAAGCATTGCTAGTCATAATTGAGTGTAAGTGCGACACTGAATACAAGATTATTAGTTAAATCCAAAGTTAAATGGAAAGCCAGGCTATGTTTATTTAAACAGGTTTTATTTTCCTTAGCTGTTTTTAGTTTTACATTATAATGCAGCATGCTTTCTTGTCGTGATGTAATACAGATATTGTTAAAGATGAGTATTGCTTGTAACATATTAGAATTCTCTATACATATAAATTTCAGGTTGGAATTTGTCTTGTTTGTAGTCTTCCTGAGGAAGAACTGGTGAGCAATTCTGAGAATGAACCAGTAGAGAAAAAGAACTGTTGAGACCTTAATGGCTCCATGGTAGGAGCATCTGGAAGTAGAGGTAAATTTTTCAGAAAAAATGTCCTTGCTGAGGAGAAGCAGTCTGAAGTGATTCAATGAATATTTTTAAAATCATATTCCACTGTTATAATAGGAACTGTTAAATAGGAACAACTCTCACTCACTGTTAAAACGTACAGCTCTCCGCAGAGCACTACCTCTTGCAGTTTCACTTTGCTCTATGTAACTTTGCTTTTCAGTGAATTCTGCAAATACTTGGGAAATTCTACGCATGGGAAAAATCAGTGCAAGCATAATGGCAGTGCAGAGTACCTCAAACTACCAGCATAATATTTTCAAAGGAAAAAAGGGCAGTTACTTTGGGGTGGTACTGCTTTGCCTGCTCAGTTTTCTACCCTTGTGCCAAGGGTTTATAGAGTCTAGTTTCAATGTATACGAAGATAACTTACTTCTCGAGGTAAAGGGAGTTAAAACAATGAGCGTCTCTACTCAGGCTGTCACATTGGAGAAGACTGGACAGTACCATTTTGCTTAGGGAAGGACATCAGAGCTCCACATGAAATTAGAACAGTAATAAGCAAAATTAAACAAAATAATGAGCAAAAAGAACTTTGTAATTTTTCTCTATCTCTCTCAGAAATAGTAGAGGAAAATACAGTTTGTGTAGCATGAAGTCAAGAGTAAGGGCAACCAGTGTCTGAACAAAAAAACCCAATCAAGCCTTAACAGTTACTTCAATAGGTTTTTGAAAGGAAGAATATCATAGGGAGAGTTTGTATATATTTTTTTTTACTGAATTCTGCTAAAGCTCAGTATAACTGGCATCATTCTGAAATTTATGAACAGGGGAAAAAAACGAATAACTTTTCCAAAGCAAAAATGGGAAAGCTATTGCCTTTTTTTTCCCCCCCAACAGTTTTCAAGAGGCCTTGACTGTGCAAAGATCAGTTGTTTGGACCAAATAAATGTTTGAGGACTAAATTGTTTTGTTTCTGGCCAGTGTTGTTAAATATTGTTCAGTTATACTTAGGATTGTTTTCCATGACTCTCCCTAAATAATGATTTCTCTATTTGTTGAGAATGTTATTATTTTTGTGTGAAAGGAAAGAGATCTGGTTCAGCACATTAACTACTTCGGTGGGCATATCTGATGTAGTGCATCTGAGCTCCTTGCAGTCGATAAATATTCAAACTTGCAACATGTGAGTGAGGTAGGAAATTGGTATTTCCTCCTTTTTACAGGTGGGGTGGTAAGGCACAATGAAATTGAGAACTAACTTCTCAAAGGGATCCTGTACCCAGATTCCATTGATTACACGGGGAGATAGGCACCTTTCTGAAACTGTCTGGCTCACTGAGGAACTCCCAAGAAGTCCATGGTAGATTACTGTTACAAACCCTAGTCTTCTAAATCTTGACCTATTGCTGTGCCTGCTGCCTTGCCTTTCTTCTAGGGAAGTTTTAATGTTTTTCTTTTGGCTCATTTTTCTCACAGACAAACATAAAAGGGAGACTTCAGTGGTATCTCTAGCACAAATAGTTTAGTGGCAGGGATATGAGGGAAGCAGGAGGAAAGGAGCTTTTTCATATTTCCATTTTAAGTTTATTTTAATTTTGAAACAGTAATCAAACTGACAGTTTTCTGCTAAAGTGTATGCCTGGATACTTCAGACCCATCTTTGACAGGGTTCATTTGACTTAAGCGTCAGGGCAATACTTTGCCAGTGGATAATATACTTAGTATTTCTGTGACCATGAAGCAACCTTCTATAAATATGTTTCAGCAGTTGTACATGGCTGTCTGAAGAAGTCTGCCTACAAAGATTTATTTGCAAATATCCTTCTACCCTTTTTTTAACAAGCAGCTTTCAAAGGCTGTTTGTATTTTTGGCAGAGCTGTGAGCTTTCTCTCAAGGCTACTCACATTTCATACAACAGGTGACTTGCATACTTTTTGATTATAAATTACAAGTAAACGACATTGTCAGTCCAATATATATTTAGACCAGTCACAGTTGACCATAGTGCTAACAATTTGCAATTTTTTTTAACACACTTTGAATTTCTGGTTCGTGTGTTTTTTTTTTTTGTTTGTTTGTTTGTTTTTTTTTTTTT
>NW_008632508.1:0-37131 GCF_000691845.1 Merops nubicus | reverse complement strand
TGTGTTTTTTTAGCCCCTTGTAAATTTTTGTTTGGGTGTTTTTTTTTTTTTTTTTTTTTTTTTTTTTTTTTTTTTTTTTTTTTTTTTTTTTCTTTTTTTTTTTTTCTGTTTGGGGCTTGATTGATATGGTTGGTTTGTGTGTGGTTTTTTTTTGGTGTTTTGTTTTGTTTGTTTGTTCTTTTTTCTTTTTCTGCTTGGAGACCTCAGGAGTAATCTTGGTATGCTTAAAATGTTGTTTCTAAACAAAGCTTCTCCCTTTTTTCACTCTTTGGTTGTATTTTGTATGTATTCTCTGAAGGGAATATTTCTCCTATATTTGCTTAAAATAATAATCACTAATTATTGCCTGTTATTAAAAGAGAACTCTCATAGATTGCTAACATGATACATGCAGGAACACACAGGAAATCACAAAGCATCTTATCAGTTCAAGAAAATGAACTTATCTCTCAGCTGATTGAACACTAAAAGTGATTATTTTAGGATATTTCTGTTTGTTTGTTTTAAATTCAGAATCAGTTGGAAAGAACTTGCCTTGTGGTGCCTGTGGCTTAATTCCCTGTTGGAATTATCTGCTTGACTTTGTTGAAATTACGCCAGTAGATAATTTGGCCCCTGGTATTCCAGGAAACAGAAAAATGGATGCTGAAACCTACTAATATTACTGGACTGTAACCAAATATCCCTTACTAGGAGGGTGAGGGATAACATGTTTTTTAAGGAGTGATGTGCCTAGCTCCAAGGTCAGGCAGACTGTTCTGTGGGTTTTTTTTTATATTTGTGTACCAGTCAAAACTTAGTTCATAAAAGAATGAAGGTTATTTCAGCACCATGTTGTTTCTATAACAGTAAATGTTAAAAATCAGAAAGCTAAACAACACATTTAAATTGAAATAAAAGAGAAGGTACTAACACTAGAGCAAACTCAGAAAATGGCACTTCATATAGTCACCTGGGAATTCAGATGCTTGCTGTAGGCTCCTTCAGGCTGAACAGCTCTTGCTTCAGCTCTTGCTTTCCCCTTCAGCTGTTCAGCCGTGCCTTGGTTTTCTTCCTTGCTCAGCCCCTGACCTCTCTTAGGTGGTATCGGCTCCTTCCCATACTGCGATGAACTGCACTGCTTTTCATCTGTTACACACAAGTCATGTTCTACCCAGGAAATGGGGCAAGGTCTGTGGGGAAAAAGCCCTCTCTCTGTATGGCCAGGGTGTCCAGGAGAAAGCCCTCTACAGTCCCTTCCTCTTTACAGTTTTTGGGCACCCCTGATGTGGTGGAATTCATCATCTCCCTTATCCTTTATTGTGACAGTAGCAACAGAAGCCAAAATAGACAGGAGCACTCCAGTAGCCCTGGCAGTTTCTTCTCTGGATGGCAGTGTTCCTTCTTGGCAGATGCCTCTGCCTGAGAGATTTCAGTCCACTCTCAAGCCTGTTTTATAGCTCTTCTCCCTTTCTACAGTTTCAGAAGATGAAAGGCAGTGAGAACACAAACTGAGAGTGTCACAAGGGCATAGGGTGCTTAGGCATTTGGGGATATAATCTTAAAGCAGAAACACACATCGGTTCTGTGTGTTCTAATACTAGCTGTTCAGTCATGAGATGAGTATCGCAGAGATCCCCAGTCTCTCAGTTTGTTCAGCAGTATTTTTGTTTTCTGTTCAGAGCTAGGCTGCATTATACTGTGAAGAAAATAATTGTTATCCCGCTACTGGCGCCATGGACTGGGATACTGATGCCCAATGGAAAACAGCATGCTGGCAGCACTAGATTTTAAGATGATTGCAATGGAAGCCATCGATGCCTTACCAAACTTGGTAGGAAAAAGAGGATTCTTGTCCATCAAGAACTCATATTGATAAGTGTTTTAACAATACATAAAAGGTCCCTAAGTATCCACCAACAATATAAACCCTAAGAGTCTGGGCATTTTATAATTTCTTTTCTCAGTAGCACACAATAGGTGGAAAGGAGCGTTATATGGAGAAGCATGAATAAGTTGTGGCTTTAGAAGTGTACAAATAGTGTATGGCCTGAAAAGATAAATTACAGTGATAGCAAAAGTAATTTTCAAATATCTCTGGTCACAATAAATCCATAAATGAATCAAAGTGTTTAATAGATAACAAATCCCAGTGCTGGGGAAAAAAAAAAAAGTCCAGGAGTCATGAAATTCTTTTTAGAACTTGTTTTTTTTACATCAGTGTGTTGGATAGTTATTTGTAGTTAACTATATGAACAGGTTTAGAGCAAATCAGTCAGACTGATGTTTTATTCTATCCCCCAGGTACTTATGTGCCTGGTTCCTTCTGTGCATGAACCTTGGAATACGCTGTCAAAGTCCATTTGCAAATACTTTGCTATTGTCTTATTGACATTGGTGAGCCAGTGCAAAACAAGGTGTGACATCCCTTCCTGACATCATAAGTGAATCTTGCATTTTTTTCATCTGTGAACCCTGATAGGATTATGGGACTTCTCACATTATCTTGAGTCTCTAACCTATCATATTTTTTTCCTGCTGCCTGTCATATCTTTACCTATCTGTTAGATCAGTCATTTAGACTGTTATGGTTGTGCATGCTTCAGGGAACTATTTTGTTGTGTGTATATATTTTTAGTGCAAAGGCACCTTGACCCAGCCGTGATCTGTAGTCTAGGTAGCTATTATGCAGATTTTAGCCTTTAATATCCTTGAAGAATTGCTTTTCAGTAAAATTGATTGGTAGAAGTGATGTGATATACTAGGTTTGCATCCTGAGGAAAGGAGGAGAGTAACACTTGAGACAAATCCTTGTAAGTGACCTTTTGATTTGTGGAATACATACAAAGGGCAAGTCAATCATATTGCTGAAATGCAGCAATAAACATATGTAACTTCTTTGGATTAGTTGCCATCTTTGCCCTGCTGTTTGCTTGGTCAGGGCTAGAGTTCTGAAGTACCCTGAAATTTGTGTGGTTGTTGTAAATAGGCCTTGTTTGAGCCAATAGTGTATTTATACCTTAAATGGAAGTAAAATTTTGTTAAAGTTTTGTTGATCTCAAAATCTAGAGGGAAGGACCTAAATTTAACTTGAGCCTAACTGTCTCTTGATTTACTCAGTAGACTTCAAATCCTGTAAAAGTACGTTTTCCCTTTGTACTTAGTGTGGTCATCTTGCCCTGGTCTGTGCTGAGCTCTGTTACACCACTGAGCAGTTTTGTAGTTAATTCTTTTTTTCTTTTTTTTTCTCCAAAGCTTACAAGCTATATGACTGAGCTGTTGAAAAGAACAAAAGTGTTCTGAAACTATTCAGGTGGTGAATCCAGACTGTGCCACTTTCCAGTGACTGCTTAGTTCAGCACAGTGTTTAACTTAGCCTCCAAGGGTTCCCCTGAGCCTCAAATCAGCATCAAACTGAAAAGCAGCATGTTCAGGATAGCACACTACATTTCCCACAGCTTCAGAACACTTATTTTCTTTTCAACTTAACCTCCAAGCAGTTGAGTCTCTAAATTGGCATCACACTAGGTGACATACTTAGGGAAGGTACGTCACTAGTAGCATTAAATTGCTGATTTCTCCTTAAAAGAAATTCAAAATAAAAAGAAACCACACAAAAATACAAAAGTTTTCTGACATTAATGGAGCCTAGAAATGAGAAGTGTAACTAATTGTACAATCATTATCAGCTTTGTCTTTCTTTCAACTACCACACTTATTTGGAAGCAGTTAGAGCTTGCAGCTTTTTGAGAAGTTGTTCATGGAAGTGATCTGGTTGAGAGCCATTTAGTTCCGTAGCCGTGAACAGCGCCGTTTGATTCAGTTTCAGCCCCTCTCATTTCCTTATGTCCATGTGGACGTAAGATCTTCTTTCAGAATTTTTATATGCAAAGACTGTTCTGGTCCAGACCCCAGAGACCCTATTTAATTTTCTTTTACGGAAGCATTCAGTAGTAGGATGTGATACTTTTTTTTTGGCTTAACCTCAAGCCCATATGTTCACCTCCATTTCACCCACTGGGTCTGTTTTCCCAGTTCTTTTTGCCATTCTTGTCTTCCCACAGAAAACAGATTGAGGATTGGTTTCAGCTGCACTTCAGGTAAAATAAGGATAATCTGGCACTGAGAGCTGAAACGAGGAACTTTCTTCTTCGAAGAAGATTTTGCAAAGTGTTGGGAGAGGAGTTGTAACACACTAGAGATGTATTAAACTTGCTTTAGATAGTGTCCTTTGAAAAGAAAACTGTCTGAAAGATGGAAAATAAGAAAATTTATTTAAATAACTTAGAAACAGTGGTGACTTAATAGTGATTAAAAAAAATATTTCTGAAACATTTTTCCCTGTTAGTTTTGGAAAATGGAAAAGCATCTGTACAAATTCAGATCTCAGATATTCTGGGTTCTCCTGCAAATTTGTTTCTCAGACATCTGAATCTTAACTCTCAAGAATACTCCTATTAAAACAGATGTAATATATATTTATATATGGTGGTCCTGGTTTCACTGGGACAGAATCATAGGCCAGCTATGGTCATTAGCAGAATCAAAGGCAAGCTGGCCAGTTTCAAGTCAGCCAGGACAGCTGACCTGAGCTGGCTTATAGATATATCCCATACTATAAATGTCATGCCCATTATAAAGGGGGAAGTTTTGCTGAGGACAGAGAATCTCTTGCTTGGGTTCCTTCTTGGACTCCTCCTGACCGTGTTCTTTGCCATGTATTTGACCGCTGTACATTTGTGAGGCTGACTATAACTCTATATACTTTATATTTGCATTGAGGATAGTTTTTCTGTTTCATATAAAACCTATAGGTCTCTTCTCCCTTTCCTAGTCTCCCTTCTCTGCTTTGGAGGAGTTGTTGGGTGATAAAGCAACTGGTGTAGCTTTGCCCTGGATACAAGTTAAACATGGACAGTGATCATTGAGTACTTCTGTATTATGTTTGTCTTTTTCTGGATACTTGCTAGTATCTTCCTGAGAATTACAGAATTACAGGCCTTTCTGTTCAGCCTCCTATTGTGTTCCTCTAGTAGGTGTACATATTCTTCAGTATAGTAAAATCTTCCTTACTTGTATTTTACTATTTTACAAATACTATGATTCCCACTAGCCACAGCACTCATGCAACAGTTTTGGCTCTAGTCCACTGAGTTTCAAAATATAAGCAGCATTTGTGGGGAATTAGCAAAATACAAGTAGTGTATGGGGAAGCCCCTCAAAAAGACTAAAATAATCCTTTCTGACCTTTGCAACCAGAAAATCTAATGTTTTTATGCTAATGTAGGCATATTTGAATCATCTTTAAAATCAAACTAAAGCTGTCAAAAAGAATAATCCAAATTATGCTTAGGTGTCCTTTTCTTGATTTCAGTTGGTTTTTTTTTTTTTTTTTTTTTTTTTTTTTTTTTTTTTCAGTGATATCTTTCCATTTGAAAAATGGTTGTACAAAGGGTTTTATGTTGGTCTAAGTTGATAACATTCTGCAATATTTTCCTAACGTTCCTATTTTTTCCTAATACTTTTTCCTAGTTGCTTTTCTTCTTTGTGTGCTGTCACAGAAAAGGTACTCCTTGTATTTTGAGATGCAGCAGAAGATACCCTGTGTGGAGACAGCTGCTAGTACTTTTATAAACTTAATTGCAAGCACTTCACACTGTTTTTTCCTGCTGTGTCCATTGCTGGCAATGAATTCAGTGCTGAGATAATCCCACTTCAATTGCCAAAGTGCTTAATTTTATCTGGTATCCTATTTTTTAGTATGTTTATTACAGGTATCCCAAGAAATGGATGTGACAGCACTTTGATTTATTCCAATAATAAAAGGAGTCCATAAACATTTTTATTTTGCATAAAGAAATAGAAATTTAAAAGGGAAGACAAATTGTGCTGAGAGAAAAAATTCCCTGATGTACGTTAGTTATTTTGTTAATGACTTTGTACAGGAATATAGGAATTGCTTTGGTACATGGGACTGAAATATTCTTTGTGTGAATGAAAATAAATGCATAGAAAAATGTAGCAAACATATACTCTTCCATACTCTGATACCTTGAAGCTTAAGGACTGTTGGAGATAGAGATGATTCCTGTGTATTTAACATCTTTCAGAGGATTTTTTTTTTTCCTGTTGATCTGTTCAATCTCCCTTTGACCCTATGTAATCCTTAAGTATTCACAACATTTCTAGGCCAGGAATTTCAATAGCTCAATTGTATATTGTATAAGAAAATATATTCTTTCATTCAGTCTAGCTGCTTGCTTCCTTTAAAATGTCCTAAGACTTATCTTGGAAAAAGCAGTGAACGGTCAGACTTCTAGCACGCTATTTTAAGAAGGACAAGCTTTCCTCATAAAATGTCATAAATTGTGCCTTGGATATGCAATGGCAAGAGAGCTGAATATGCTAAACCCTTATAGAAGTCCTTGCAATATCTCTATGAATTAGGGTGCCATTAAATAAAAGCACAGAGAGGGTGTGGCTCAGGTTTTAAGATGCCTAGAGATAGAGATAATAATGCAATAGGACTTCCAAAAACGCACAATTGTCTAACACTATCATCTCATTCTGGTTTTGTAAATACTGTCTTCCTTAAATGGCCTTGAAATATCTTGCTGAAAGTTGAACAGGTATTGTGTGGAGCAGAAAGTGAATGCTCACCTCTAAGATGTCAGAGTAGCATCCACAGTAGTGGATCGTACTCTCTTAGATGTAGAAACAAGTTTTTGTTGACTTCTATAGGGACTACATGGATCCAATTCCTGGATTTGTAGACCTTAGGACTTCTTTCTCAGAGTACCTCCAGCATACCTGAAGCAACCTCTGTAGTGCCCAGGTGCTCGTCCTGCAGAGAAGGAAGGAACATGCAACATGTGTCCTGGGGAGAGTACATTGACGTTAGCACAGGATGCCTATTTCTCACTAATTGTTCAGTACAATGCCATTAGGCAGGGAGCAATAACAGTTGAGGAGCAGCAGCTATGCCACAGTGCTCTTGAGATACTCATCCTTTCAAACTTCAAATCCCCACAAATGCTCAGTAGAGAGTGGCTGCGCATATGTAATTTTCCTTCTGTCCCTGAGAGGTGAGGAAGCTAATGTTGCTATATTTTGATGCATCTCACCAACCTGATCTCCTTCTATGATCAGGCTGACCCATCTAGTGGATGAGGGAAAAGCAGTGGATGTTGTCTCCTAGGACTTCTGTAAGGCATTTGGCAGTGTTTCCCACAGCATTCTACTGGAGAAGCTGGCGGCTCGTGGCCTAGAGAGGTGGACTCTTTGCTGGGTTAAAAACTGGCTGGATGGCTGAGCCCAGAGAGTTGTGGTGAATGGAGTTAAATCCAGTTGGCATCCGGTCACGAGCGGTGTCCCTCAGGGCTCAGTTTTGGGATGGGTCTTGTTTAGAGTCTTTATCAACGATCTAGATGAGGGGATCAAGTGCACCTTCACTAAATTTGTTGATGATATGAAATTCAGTGAGAGTGTTGATCTGCGTGAGGGAAGGGAAGCTCTGCAGAGGGATCTGGACAGGCTGGAGCAATGGGCTGAGGTCAGTTGTAGGAGGTTTAACAAGGCCAAGTGCTGGGTCCTGCACTTGGGTCACAACAACCCCAGGCAACGCTCCAGGCTTGGGGAGGAGAAGTGGCCTATTGGAAAAGGACCTGGGGATGTTGGTGGACAGCCAACTGAACATGAGCCAGCAGTGTGCCCAGGTGGCCAAGAAGGCCAGTGGCATCCTGGCCTGTATCAGAAACGGTGTGTCCAGCAGGGGCAGGGAGGTGATCGTGCCCCTGGACTCGGCACTGGTGAGACTGTACCTTGAGTACTGTGTCCAGTTTTGGGCACCAGAGCAACAAGGCTGGTGAGAGGGCTGGAAAACATGCCTTGTGAGGAGCAGCTAAGGGAACTAGGATTGTTCAGTCTGGAGAATAGGAGAATGAGAGGAGACCTCATTGCTCTCAGCAATTACCTAAAAGGAGGTTGTAGTGAGGCTGATGTTGGTCTCTTCTCCCAAATTACTGATGATAGGATGAGGGGAAATGGCCTCAGGTTGCACCAGCGAAAATTTCAATTAGATATTAAGAAAAATTTCTTCACTTAGAGAGTGGTTAGACACTGGAATGGGCTGCCTGGGGAGGTGGTGGAGTCATCATCCCTGGAGGTGTTCAGAAAACAAGTGGATGTGGCACTTGAGGCTAATATCTAGTGGTTAGGGAAATTAGGAGGAATGTTGGACTTGATGATCCTGGAGATCCTTTCCAACCATGGTGATTCTATGATTCTATCTAATTATTATAAGATTCTGCAATAAAAGGGTTATTTCCTGATGTAAGCCTGTGACATCAAATAAAATAACACCATGCTGAGTCAGAGCTAAGCTGTTGTAATCAACCAAAAAACTTCTGCACATAAGTATAAATAAGATTCAATCTGGTATATATTTTGCATTTCCTGTGAGTTTGTTTTATAATGACCATTCTGTCAGTGCTTTGAAGAATTTCCTTAAGAATCTGGCCAATTTTTGTAGTGGTGATAATGCTTTATTGATTTAAATGAAACTCAGAAAAATCTAACCCTAACAGTGAGGCTAAAGATACCGTCTTTCTAACAGATAATACATGCAACACTAATCTATAATTTATATTCTTTTAATCTGAAAAAGATTGTATGTATAGTTCATCTCTTCTACCTTTTCTATAGGGACATCTCATTTTTCAAAATACTTTTAAAATGTCCAGGTATCCATCCTATTTCGTACGTCATCTGAACATTAAACGTAATTATAGGCTGTAGACCTTTTCTCTGAAGTTCACAAGGACTTAGACTCCATGTTACTTATGTGGCATAGAAATACAATCATCATACATTCAGATCTCTTTATTAAAAATCGTGTTTAAGTAGAAGCAACAGTAACTGCTGTAGTTAATATTGTATGATAGTTTGAGTTGTTTTTACAGCTGCTCGTAGCTATGCCCCTTCCAGTACGATTAGTTCTAGGTTTTGTTTCTGAAGAAAGTGTTTTAAGTGTAAGGGACTCATCTGCTTTCTATTTTGAGTGAGAAAGCAATATATAGGCTGTTCTAAAAAAATCCTGCCCTTTTATATGAGTCCTAGCAGAGGCCATTGTATTTTTGACATATAAATTTCTATAGAGGTCAAAATAGCACTTATTGAAGACATTTTCTTTGAGTAGCCTTACTTGAATATGGACTTACATAAATGCTTTGAAAATTGTGTTACATTACAGAAGTTTCAAAAGCAGGAGGCACAAAACCTTGTTTGTTATTGAATAGGTAAATGACTACTCAAGGTAGAATGAATCTAGGCTTAACTTGCTCATGTATGCAAGGACACTCAAGATAGAAAGGAGGAGGTACACTAAGAAGTCATAAGGAAGGAATAATTAGGAAATGACCTATCATGGATAATGGGTCATATGGGGAGCCTAAATTCCCTAGATTCTGAATTTTGGAACCTTAGTAAAATGAAAATTATATCTTCAGCTTGGGTGTTTTGGTTATGTACTATCTCTAAATGGATTAATTCAGACCATCCTATCCAACAGAGCAGAAACTAAGAGAAAGACTTCATGTGCGAGTATGCAGAAAAGTGCTTACAAAGCACACAGTGTTCCTAAGTATTTTAGGCTGGGGAAGGACACAGAAATTGCACCAAATATGCAGAAAAGAGTTCTCTTCTTCTGCTGTATTCTTACTTCTGCAGAAGATGTCAAATTGAAAAATGAGGGTTATGCTTGGTTAAAACAGCAGTTCCAAAAAAGGAGGCTGGAAGACAATGCAATGAGGGGCTTGAAGAAAGAATAATATTTGGAGCTGTTACAACTGTTAGTCCTATCTACATGTTTCAGTCAAATGAACATATAGCTTTCCTTTTAAAACTGTCTGCTATTATATTATCAATAATTTTTAATGGTAATGAATTTTCAGAACTCACTTCTTTATTTGTGTCACTGCTTGTCACTGAGTCCTTAAAAGAAAAAATTCAGATGGATTTCCACTTCAGTCTGCTGCAAAAGGCCAGGCAATATAATACACAGTGTGGTGTGCTGGAAGCTGAGGTTTGAAAGTAACAGAATTTCAGTATTTATCTCCCAAAAGCTGACACTACAGTTTTGAGGATTGGTGAAAAGTATGAATTTTCTAAGATTAGAAAAGACATCTCTAGCTGAGAGATTAGAGGAAGAATATAGTAACCAGCCCTGCAGCTACAATCCACAGCAATTTAAATTTGTAGAACAAGCACTTCCTCATGCATGCAAGGATACTCTTGACATAGAAATGAAAAGGTCTGCAGAGAATTCCATAGAGGGGAATAATTAGGAAATAGTCTGAGTTAATTCTTCCTAGTATATATGAAGATAACAGTCAGAGTTTCCAATAAATGCTAAATCATTGAGAGACACATTATTTAAAAGGTTTATTTAATCTAATGCTACCCATACACGTGGAGAATATTTGATCATGTCCTTAGTCTTGGGCAGTCTAAAGCCATAAAAATCAGGAGATATTTTTCTTTGACAACTATACCATGAACACTTTTATTCTCTTCCTCCAAGGCATTTCAGCCTTAGTGACTCGTCTTTCAAACTCCATTTCTGTAATTTGTCAAACTACGCTGCTGAAAGAAAATGTCAACCACGTTCTCTGCTGAGGTTCATGACTGTCATATAATATTAACTTTTCAACAGTATACGGGGACACTACAGTTGAATTTTAGGAATGATCATTTCAATATAGCATCCTTCTGCCATAGCCAACAAAACTCAACATGTGGAAGGTCTTTTTTATTTCATAGGAACAAGGGCTTTCTCTGGTGAACCACCACATTAAATGCAGTAAAGGTGCAGGGCGGTATATTGTGTTCTAAAAGCAACTTTTGTTTTTCATAGAATAATTTAGGTTAAAAAAGACCTTTATGATCATCAAATCCAACTGTAAATCTAGGACTGCTAAGTCCACCACAAAACCATGTCCCTAAGTGCCACATTGTATTCAGTTTGTGTAGCAAAGTTTTGGTACTTGTGGGGAGGCTACAGGAGTGTCTTTGAGATGCTGGTAGAAGTTTCCCCTATGTCCCATGGAGCGAATGCCAGCCATCTCCAAGATGGATCCATCACTGGCCAAAGCTGAGCCGATTAGTGACAGTGATAGTGCCTCTGTGATAATATATTTAAGAAGGGGAAAAATCCTGCACAACAGCAACTGTAGCCAGAGAGAGGAGTGAGAATATGTGAGAGAAACAACTCTGCGGACACCAAGGCCAGTGAATAAGCAAGAGGAGCAGGTGCTCAAGTTGCCAGAGGATGGTGAAGACCACGGTGAGGCAGTCTCTCCCCTTGCAGCCCATGGAAGTTAACAGTGGAGCAGATCTACCTGCAGCCTGTGGAGGAACCCTCTGGAGCTCCTGGAACAGGTGGATGCCTCAAGGAGGTTGTGATCCTGTGCGAAGCCCATGCTGGAACAGGCTCCTGGCAGGACCTGTGGGAAGAGAGTAGCTCATACTGGAGCAGGTTTGCTGACAGGACTTGTGATGCCATATGGGACCCATGCTGGAGCAGTCTGTTCCTGAAGGACTACATCTGTAAAAGGGACACATGCAGTAGCAGTTCATGAAGAACTGTAGCCCGTGGATAGGACCCACCTTGGAGAAGTTTGTGAAGGACTGTCTCCTATAGGAAGGGTCCTACGCAAGAGCAGGAAAAAGGTATGAAGAGGAAGGAGTGGCAGAGACAATGTGTGATGAGTTGATTACAACCCCCATTTCCCATTCCCCTCCTCTGGTCAGGGGAAGGAGGCAGAGAAAATTGAGGGTGAAGTTGTGCTTATGAAGGGAGGGGTAGGAGGAAGGTGTTTTAATATTTTGGTTTTATTTCTCATTATCCTACTCTGATTTGATTTGCAATAAATTAATTTCCCTGACTTGAGTCTGTTTTGCTGATGATGCCAATTACTGAGTGATCTCCCTGTCCTTATATTGAACCATGAGCCTTTTGTTATATTTTCTCTGCCCTGTCTAGCTAGGAATGATAGAGTGACTTGGTGAGCACCTGGCATCCAGCCAAGGTCAGCACACTATATGCATCTACATTATTCAAAATTCATATTGGTACACCCCACACTATTTTCTTAAACAGATTGATAAAGTCAAGCTTCAAACTTGACTTTGCTATGTTAGAAGTTTCCCAACAAGAATAATCATCAAACCATACTAGAATACTTTATCTAATTTCAATTTATTTACTTAAGTGAATGTGTCTTCGGTTTCATCTTAGAAGTCTTTTGAAACTTTGTGGTTTTTTTAATCTCACTTTTGTGTTTACCTTGTCCAGAGAACAAATTTAAGAATTATTCTGTAGCCTGGCAGTGAGATTGCTCCCATCTTCCAGTCACTCTAAGTTTAAACCATTTTAACAAGGTTGTTTTAATGGGCTGGGCTGAGAGAAGTGCCTTTCTCACAGCACATTGTGTGTAGTTCAGTGTTTATGGAACTCTTCCAACAGTCTTAATTGTCAACTCTGCATTGGAATTTTTTTTGAACCAATGTTTCTGACATCACTAGACACTGACCTAAGTTTTCAGAGATGTGTCTGAGCACCAGGTATGTACATTATTTCTCTTCCCCTATTTTAATGTGTTTGACAGCTAAGTCATGTTTTGGATAAAGTGTAATGAATCCTTTCCACTTCAGATATTAGTTTTTACTTTTGTATCTATCTGAATTATATAAGAAATGTTATTCAAATGTATATTGTTCATTAAAGAAAAATTATCCTTCTATGAAGGTGCATGCTGTAACTTTTCAAAACCCAGTTTCTTTCTATCTGACATTTGCTGGGCACTTAGAAACTGAAGTACCCCAAATCACTAATAGTCCTTGAAAATTGTTTCTTTCATGCTTGATATATCCTGGAATTTTTCATGGTGATGAAGTATGTATTAACAGGTCTGCAACTGTGCAGAAATATGTGACACATTACTTTGGGGTTAGATGTTTCAGCTCAAACCTTTGTTCATTCCTTGAACAAAACATGAATGGGCTACCCATTTTCAAACGTTTACCCATGGTTTTGCTCTCTAGTATGCCTTGTGGGTGTGGGATATACACAACTGAGACAAACTTAATTTGAGGTACTTGAGTCTTGATCTTTTCCTACCTTTAGCAGTAGAATGTGATGTTATACTGGTAGTCTTTAAAATCTTTTGAAAAGCTGAAATACCTATTTACAGTGAAACTTGACTTTTAGTTTAAAACTCATTTACTAAACCTATAAGGCTTGTTTTGAGCTTCATATATGCATATAAGGAGAAGATGTTTTGGTCTTGTAAAGCCAGAATGGTTTGCATTGGAAGGGATCCTAAAGATCATCTAGTCCAACCCCCCCGCTTCAGTGAGCAGGGAAAGAAGATATGAAAACCAACTTTGATAGTGTTACAAATTCTAAAATTATGACTAAGGAGATAGAGAATGGTATTAGCTGTCCCATACCATTACTCAGATGAGCTAAAATAAACTGTTGTATTACGTGACCTATAAGTGGTATTAGGCATTTTATTACCTTCTTGCTATCCGCTTGAGCTCTAGACCTTTATTAAAGATTGTTTATAGAAGTTATTGAATGCCACTCACTGGTTTTATTTTTAAAGCACTTACAAAGTGGTGTTAATATACCTAAACATAAAAGGAGGGAATGAGATAAATTTTAAAATCATGGTCTTAGTGCAGGAGGAAGCAAGATAAATATAAACCAAACCGTACCACCTTCTTTGCCAAAAGTCTCTATATGCCAACACATCTGCCATTACTTTTGCAGTTTCATCAGAGTAAATTGGAAAGGAAAAACATTAAAAGAGTAATTCACCGCACAGAAATGCTTTTTTAGAGTCCCATTAGGCGCAGCCTCTGAATAGGATCTTTGCTTTCAGAGTGTGTTCACTGCTTTGATGGATGTTAAGGTTATAAAGACATTAAATGGGGATGGAACATTTTTGATCATGGGCATCACTGATCTTGATGAAGCACTGTAGGTATGACTTGGGTTTAGTGATGCAGCCCATGTTTTTGATTTCCTTGTACTGTTAGCTTCTTTGTCTTCAGGGCTTCTTCTTTGCCCTCCATTCTGCTGTTAATATGAATGTGGTGACTTCCCATCAGCTACTTCACTTCCCTAAAACCTTGTAATTATAGATTTTTGAAAGGCATGTGTAAATAAGAAACAATTTTAGTAAGCAGGAAAGGTTGGAAGCACAGAAATCTGTTAATGTTTTTTTTTTTTTTTTTTTTAATTTTCATTGGCATTTCATGCAGCTTGAAAGAAATGCTTGCATCCGTGACCTGTATTCACTTTCAGAACTAACAATCTGTATTTTGGTCAGACAAATTGAAATGAAGGTGTGTGTCCTGGCTTCTGGCTTTTTGTGGCCTTAATGAATTTGAGACGACCTATTTAACAATATCTGGCATTAGACTGGTCAATTTGTAGCACCATTCTTCATTGGTGAATAGTAGTAAATACTAATTTGGGTACAATTTTTCTGGGGAGAGATGGGTTTGAAAGTTCTTACCCATTTCAAAACAGTCCAGTTAAAAACTACATAAGATTAACAATTAGTCTATACTGTCTCACCTCAGATAAATTGATGACTGTAACTACAGTGATTCTAGAGTAGTTTTTAAAAAATAAACTCTCCTAGGATTATCATTAACAACAAATTTTAGTCTGTTGCTAAACTAATAAGAGGGTTTTTTTGTTTCATAACAGCTTCTGATAATGTTCTTCTTAGAAATCTAGTTTACTACTAGCTTAGTGATTTCTTCTAAACCATGAGAAATTAGGATACTTTTGTGTGACTTGGTGAAGACGCTTTTAGTTCACCTGTTTTATAGCTGCTATGGAAATATTTACTTAATCAAAAGGTTTCCGTGCCCTTAGGTACACTATGTCTTGAGTTCTGTTTCTTTACTAACGTATGCGTTTTCTGCTGGAACATCTGCTGCTTATTTGGAAAGTTGTAGAAAAATTCACTATACAGTAATTGGGTAATAAAGCTATTGAGCTTGATATAATTGCTTGCCCTGAACTATAAATTTCTTTTGCTGCAGGCCATATCCTCATTCAGATCCTTGACCCATAGAAAAATAGAATTATTTGGGTTGGAAGGGACTTTAAAGATCATCTATTTCCCACCCCCCTGCTATGGGCAGGACACCTTCCACTAGATCAGGTTCAGCCAAGGCCCCATCCAGCGTGGCCTTGATTGCTTCCAGGGAGGGGGCATCCACAACTTTCTGATTAATTAAATCAATTTGATTTTTACCATTATTGGTTAGTAACTGTTGCTATTTGATGATTTGAGGATAGCTGATGGTTTGTGTTGACCCTATGTGTTGATAATGTTTGTTACTGAAATTTAAGTCTAACTATACTTATGTACAGTACTTTTACACACTCTTGGTGCATAAAATAGTACTGTCTGATCTTCAGCAACCTTCCTTCAGGAATTTTACACAGTTGCCAATTCTTTAAAATTCCATTTAATGTTCATTAAAAATTAAATAAATTTTCAGGACAAAAGAGTGCAGGATTAGGTTTTACTAGCAAGCTGTTTGTTTTCCCTCTACAGGTAAGTAAAAAAATATTTTATTCATTTTATGGCAACTGTGAAACCCTTTTGGAATAAAAAATAATATTCTTTAGGATTGGTGGTAAAATTAGCAGTTCTTAATGCGTAGGGCTTCCTAGATATTTTCAGGAATACTAAGCAACATTATGACTGATTGTGACTGAAGAATATCATAAAACCCTGTAGAGCAAATTCAGTTCACCAGATTGATTTTGGAGGAGGGTTTGTTAGTTTTTAACCAAGTGGTCTGTGCTGACAATGGGTATTGTAGTAATAGAAAATTTGCAAGGTCCGAGTTCATTTTAAATGGATTTCAGTGTTGATTCCTGAAGGGCTTCTGAGAAAAGGAGAAAGTGAGAGCAGAGCAGTCCTGAGGGGAAGAATATATGTTCATTAGGAAAAAAGTAAGCTTTGTTAGAAAAGGACTCCTTGTATTTGACAGCAATATTGCTTATGACTTCATTCACTGGAATATTGAATTGTTATGAGTATTTTCATCTCTGTTTCTTCCCTGGGGTATGTAACTGACTTTTCTCCTTTCATCAGGATTGTCCATCCCTGTATGTTGCAAGGCTTTTTTTTGCTGATGGTGACTCACTGACCCTGACACAAATTTCCCTGCTTCATCTGCCAAGGCTGATAATTATTTTAGTAACAAGTGCTAGCTCAAGAATGTTTAGTCACTTGAGCCTCATAATTTTTCTTCCCTAGGAACAGCTGATCTGTAAAATAACTCTGTTCTCACCTGAATATGAAAATTACTCAGAACACAGTTATCTTTCCTGCTACCTTCCTCAATCAACAGTATGGTGAGCTGAACTGAAGTTTGCAGTAACAGTTGGTATAAATGGCTTCCTGACTCAGTCCACTTGGAATCCAGTTTATTATCATAGTTACACGAGGCAAACAGAAATATTGAGCAGGAGTTTTAATTATCTGTACACTTCAGTATCATATTCTAAGTATTGCTAGTAGCTTTGTCACTTACCTTATTCTAAGGAACGTGCTGCCAGAACTACTCATGTCTGTCTTTTCTCAGCTCTCAGCAGGACACTTTCAAGCTGAGCCCTGGAGCTCTGGCACGTAGAAGATACTCCCAGTTGGTGATGATTACTGTCATAGCCACTAGGGACCGTAGCTATGGACTACTTTAGTCTTTGCTTCAAGAAACTTCTAAAGAACTGGTGAAGTTACATTAGAGAAGCTCATTATTAACTAAAAGCTCAAAAGACAGGGGGAAAAAAACCCAGACTTCTCAAGACACTGTCAGTCCTTGGAGTAAACCAAATGGGTTGTTGTTCAACCGTCATTTGGGATCAAGCAGTCTGATCAGTTAAACATTGCAGAGATCCATGGTACATAACATAGCTGATTGCAGTGGCTTATGAGAGGGACAATTTCCAAGATATTAATAAGCATTGTTATATTTGAATTGAAAAACAGAATCTGAAAATGCAGCACTTCAATCCTCCCATTCTCTGATGTATAGCAGATCTCTCCTGAAGTATTAGTGTCAGCAGCAGCACTTGGATTTAGATAACTGTTCTAATTAAATGTAGTAGATTCCCACAAATAATGCAGTGGACAGGAGGGAATAAGCTGTTCAACTGTCTCTGAAATGACAAATCTCCAAGGACAGTTTTGGAAATACTAGCTCGTTGCAGGGGTTTGGACTAGATGACCTTTAAAGGTCTCTTCTAACCCAAACTATTTTATGATTCTAAGAAGAAAGTGTCAGAACATAAATGGGAGTGTCAATCTGTAGTTTAACAACGTATGGAGATCTGAGACTGTTTTTTCTAGAGTAATTTTAATATTTTGATAGCATTTCCTAGGAGGCCCTTTAGGGTGAGAAAAATAGGCACTTGTGAAAACATATCTAAAAGCCTACTTCAGTGCAAACCATCTAAACCTATGCCTACTAATGAGTGGCTCGCAGCTGGAAACTGTTGTCTCGGGTACATATGATGAGATTCTCCTGTCTGGATACACAGTGAAGAAATCTGTCCTTGAGCTCCAGTATCCTTTTGAAGGTGAAGCCCTGATCAGTACAGTCAGCAGAGTCAAAGGTATATTTCATCTCTTTCAAAAGACAATGTCTAAAATAAATCAGACTAATAAGCTATGTAGATCAGCCTTTGGCTGTGGAAGGGGCCCATGGTGACAGTTATCTTTCTCTCTCTCTAAATATATATGGGTTTTTTTTAGATACCTAAAGTTAGTGAAACCTGTGAAAAATTAATAGTGAAAGAAAAATTGTGTTCTATGTTGCTGATTAGGAAGACAACTTTAAATCAGGAAGTATGAAGTTAAGTAGGAAGCTACAGAGATCAAACTTGCTTATTTTGCCTCAGACCTTTTTTTTTTTTTTTTTCTTGATAGCAGCAGCATAAACGGTTTTACTTCACATTTAGGAAAAAATACATGTCTCTGTTGTCAGAGGAGATGAGTCACAGAAATATTGCTTGTCAGACTATTGCAGTTGAGTCATACTTGTTTTTAGCTGACCTGGGTTTCCTCTAAAGGCAGATATGACACTTCATTCAATGGGTTTTGTAAAGAACAAAACTGATTCCTTTTATATGAGTGTACTGACATGAAGTTTTCTGGGTTTCTGCTCTGCATGAAACACTCCTCCGTAGGTTTGGCAAAGATTTTTTTAAGAGGTGCCAAAAGTTTCCCTGGAAATTATTTTTGCTTGTTCTTGTTATTCTAGTACAGAAGATCATGAATTGTGTCTGTGCGCTTTTGCCATTCCAGAGAATCTTCGTATTCCTGATTTTGTTTTTGCTTCTCTTCTCAGTCTTGCTGTGCTTGAACTCTCTCTCTATACAACTATATCTTTAGTTGTATTGTCTTTCTTAGGCTGAGCTCTTTCACACAGAATTTACCTTTTTATGCATCTCTTTATCAGCATGTCTGATTCTTTTCAGAGGGCCTTAAATGTATGGCTGTACTGTTCTAATGTCTTTTCCCGACAAAATATCTTTAGACCTTAATTGTCTTTAGGCCTTAAAATTGTACGACCTCAGAAAATTCTCTTGGGTTATTCTTGGCCCCAAAGTGACCATGAAAAAAGTGTTTTCTTCCTGTTAGAGTGGAATACAAAGTAATGCATGGTTTATTTTTCTAGTGACGCAAGCCAGAAACCACAAATTGCAATTTTAAAAAAAATAAATTATGCATTAGTCTTCTCCCCAGAAGTGTCTCTTGGTAGGTGGTGAAAAATGTTTCACTTATAGTATTTGGTCAGTCTTTCTACACCTCTAGAGAAGTAAAGGTTCTGCGTTTTCCTACTATCAGGGTACCGCACCTATGTTGTTATTGTCTTACGAAATCTAGAGAAATTAATATAACTTCCTATTTTTCTTCTCTAGGTTCATAAATGACTTGGGGTTGTCAGCTCTGTTCTGAATTGCAGTCTTAATTTTTGACAAAGTTGAGGCAACACCTGTTGCAGGTTGAAAACTCCAGGAGACAGGACTCTTATACTTTAAGATGGAGAACACAGGTATTATAACATTGTCTGTGGATTATTCCTCAGAGGTTTTCCTCCTTCTCTCTAATATGCCAGAACCAATGTTTTAATATAAATTTGCCTAAAAAGGGGAGACTTTCTGACAAGTTACGTCTTTATATTTGGTTGTTTATCCATGTACTTGATTCACCTATTCCTTTAATGGGGATAAATCTCTTCCAGTTTGTTCTCTACTACCTATAGCTTTCCTTTAAAATATTACTCTCTACAGCATTACATTGATTTGAATATCTATGACCAAAATAAATATGAATAATGACTTGTTTCTAGGTTGATAGGACTATATATCTGTCCTCACAGTGGTTTTTATTATTCTTATGAGGAATTTGAGCATGTGGTGGTGGTGTCTTTTGTCCACAATTTCTTAGCAGTAGCTACCATTCATTTGAGTCTTTGTCTTTTTCAAAATAGGGATTGTTTTGGCTGATGTAATTTTCCACAGCATGAGCAGCTTCAGAGTACCTGCCTGTGGATCATGACTTTAATTTTGAAGTTACCTTTTTGCCCAGCTTCCCTTTCTAGAAGTATTTTTGCCTTCATATCTATCCTCACTTTCATATCATATCACTGTCTACTGTCTGATATCAGACATTTAGTGTGGGCTGTTTGACCTTCTTTATTCAGTGAATGCTAATCACTAATTCCATGTCTTTCAATAACCTTTTTCTGATGTTCAGTCTCTAGTCACTGTTTAGTCTGATTAGGAACTTGGGTAAGAAAAATTGCAGAACAGGATTTTCCGTCATAGGTCAGGTAAAGATTATTCAGTTCCACCTTTTTAAATTTTTTTTTTAATTTTTTTATTTCCACTTCAAAAAACTCTTTTTCACTTTTTCAATTTTATCTGATTTTATTGCTTCTACATTCAGAGTACGTTCTTATATTTTAGTTCACAGTTAGGTTTCTATGTCTGAGTTAACAAAAAATATTTAAAACATATTTCAAAACTAGATGTTCAAAAACAAGACTATCTCTGGCTGCTTCTCACTGTTTGCCTATGTAGAGTAAATTTGTTTTAAGTTTCTTTACTTGCCCTCCACTGTTTTGGACATGAGGTAATGATGGAAATTATGACAGTTATGTCTATATCTATGATTTCAACTGTGTATAGAAATGTTTAATGAAGAATATGTTTATAGTTCATTTCTGATCAAAAACATTTGACAAAAATCAGCTGTTTTCAGCCTTTAGGTTCTGATGACCTCCATGGCTAGCGTAAGGAGGAGTGTCATAACAACACAGCTGGGCCCAAGGACCCTGTCCTCTTAACAGCATGCTGCTCTACAGGCTGAGGAACAAAGGGGTCATCACTAAAAGATAGTGCAGCATGCTCCTCATAAGGTAAAATTAAGGATCAGTTTGTGGCTCAGCAGACAAGCATCCTGACTATTCTCAAGTAATTTCTTATTTTAGGTATTAAAGCATAATTCAAGTAAGAATTTGAAAGGTGAGCACAATTAGGTCTGACAAAGGTGCATTTTTAGTATAAAGCAGTAGATGAAGGAAACAGGCATTACTTGGTGATGGGGAATGGGTATCTGACCTCCAGCATTAAATGAAAAACTATCATGTGAAGAGCCATAAAGGTAAAAAAAAGAAAAAGGAGTTAGAATATAAAAGTAGAAAGTGTGTCTCTGATGATCAGAAATCAGACTAAGAATTTATCTTTATGATAATAAGAGTTAACAGCAAGGTGCTGGAGGAAACGTCACTGCATTAATCAAGCCTAGGGCTGGCTACTTGATTTTTAAAACAAATAGTTTAGTTGACAGAAGATATTGTTTCAGGTTGACTAAATATGTTTATGAATTTGCATGGAATTGGGCATATACCTCTGGCTAAAAAACAGTGAACAGTTCTGTTTTGTGATTTTTTTTTTTTTTTTAAATTAGTCTTATCGAAGTTGTAAGGTGGGTAATTAATCAAGAAAAGAAATCTTCTCCCTATTCCCTAAGTTTAGCTACCTGAGTGGAAGAAAAAAAAAAAAAAAAATGTTAGAATGTTTTGGTTTTGAATTGGATGAAGTGTTTAAGACAACCTGAAACAATTTTATGTCAGCTCTTTAATTCCATCCAAAACATTGCCTGTTGTACGCTGACTGAAAGTAAACTTCTTTCCTCTGGATTTTTTAGTTCAGCCTTTCATTGGCTTAACAGTGATGAGAAAGGTGACTTTGAAGAGGAGATTTGGCTATAAGACTGGAAAGGATGTCTTACAGAGAAAATATTCAATATTTAGACGTTGTTTGTCTGGGAGGGGTATGTTGGAACTTAAGGTTCAAGCTAGTGGCCAGTTTTGAGCTCTGAATTCTAGAAGTTTTCCCAACATGGTCCAGAAACTCGTGAAAGCCAAGAAAATTATTCCTGTCTCTCTGGAAATATGTGTATAACCTTCCTGGATATGGGCCATGAATTCTTATTATTTCCCTGCAGCAATGTTATAATACATTTGAATTTGATCTATCCCAGTGGATAGATAGTGGAGCAGTGCTAGACCTGTGTTTGTTTTTTTTTTGTGTAAATGCATACGTACGCTTTTTCTTCCGTCTGCTACATAATGAGCATCTTACTTTGTATGTCTTTTATAATGGATTATTGAATACTATTTTTGTTGCTAACAGATTGCTGCTAAGTTGAAACAGGATCCATAGTAAATTAAAACTACTAATCACCTTCAACTTCTGTTTGAGGTCTCAAGCATAAATTTCATAGGTGTTTATATTTAAAAATTAAGATCCAACAGTAGAAAAATAAGTTAATTAATATCAGCCTGTTAAAATATTTGAAATCAGAAGTCGGATATCTCCACCTAACTCCAGAGGCTGCACAGCCTTGCTCTGCTCAGATACCTGTCTTTCAGCAATTGAGTAGTTTTATGGTGTAAATTGTTGAGTTCTTGTGCACTGGGCATGGACAGATAAGGTGGTTTTTGTATGGCCTGAGCAGTTTTCAGTTGAATTCTAACCAGGAACATGTTTATTCTACTCAGACTTTAGGCTGAACTTGACAGACATTACAAAGAATTAAGACAAATGCTCTTACAACTTCTTTATAGGGTTGGAAGAGTCTTTACATGTGAAAGTGACTGCACAGGTTGTAAGCATTAGAATCTAAATTCAATTGATATCTGAACTACTTTCATATATTGGAAATTAATATAATTAATATTCCTATGTCTAATATATTAATTCATATTCATATAAATGAATATATATTTCTCAGGGTTTGATTCTAGGGCCAGTTCTGTTCAGTATATTTATCAATGAGCTGGATGCAGAAGTTGAATGCACCATTACCAAGTTTGTTGATGATCCAAACTGGGAGGTGCTGTGTACTCTCAAGAGAGACAAAATGCCTTGCAATCTAGATAGGTTGGAGCACTGGGCAGTGATTAATGGGATGAGATATAACAAGCCAAAATGCTGGATTCTGCACCTTAGATGCAGTAACGCTGGGCACAAATACTGATTGGGAGAGGAGTGGCTGGAGAGCAGCTCTGCAGAAAGGGACCTGGGGGTGCTGGTTGACAACTGACTCAATATGAGTCAACAGTGTGCCCTGGGAACCAACTGGGCAAATTACATCCTGGGGTGCATCGCCACGCACACATAGCCAGCCAGTCAAAGGAGGTGTTTGTCCTGAGGTATTCAGCATTGGTGCTGCCTCACCTTGAATGCTGTGTGCAGTTCTGGGCTCCACATTTCTTTAAGAAAGGTATTAATAACCTTGAACGTGTCAAGAGGAGTGCTACAAAGCTGGTGAAGAGGTTGGAAGGAATTTCCTATGATGAGCAGCTGAGGACACTGATTTGTCTAGTTTGGAGAAAAGGAGGCTGAGGGGTGACTTCATTGATCTATACAGCTTCTTGAGGAGGGGACGTGGAGAGGGAGGTGCCGATCTCTTCTCCCTGGGATTCAGTGCCAGGGCACATGGGAATGGTTCAAAGACGTTAGGAGGCATTTATTACCAAGAGGGTGGTCAAACACTGGAACAGACTTCTTTGGGAGGTTGTCAGTGCCACAAGCCTGTTCTGTTCTGTCTTTTCCCTTTTCCCTTTTCCCTTTCCTCTTTTACCTTCTCCCTTCTATTCTAGATGGTTTTCATGTATTTGTATTTTATTTTTAAATGCAATAATAAGTCCAGAAGCACAGTGTTACACCTCAGGTATCTCCACAAGTAAAGACTTTCAGAACTGAAAGGAGTGGTTGTCAGAATTTCGGTTTCTTGGCTGAATGATGTGTTAGAAGTCAACTCATAAGTTGTTTTATTGACTTTCCCAGCAGGGAAATAAATCAGCAAGGTTTTTATAGCATTTGCAATGATTGAACGTGAGTGGCTTTCAGCAGAAGAAAATAGCAAGCAGATTGTGGAAGGATTAAGATAACCTGAAATGTTTTGATTGCACTGTTTGTAATACAGTACCATTGGGGTCTCAACAATCTACTTTACAAGGCAGAAAACATGTTGGATTTACTTTGGACATAGTTGGATCAGAGACAAGAAACTAAGTAAATGTTTTCTCACTATGCAAATAACTTCTAACTATACTGTGTATATTGTGTAATTATACATACAACGCCTTTTGTTTCTCTGTAGATTTTATATAAGACTACATAAAAGATACATATAACACGAGTACACTTGTTCAAGTTTAGAGCCCTGAGAAAGATGACTGATCTGAAGTTCTCTACTCCGTGATGGTATTCAAAGCTTTTTGTGATTGTGACAACACAGTGGTTTATTTTATAAAGCACTTCAAGCTTCATGTATTTGAAAAGATGAATCATACCAACAGTGTGAATAAATAAGTTTTCATTTTGTCAGCACTTTGGAAGTATGATTGCTATAGTGCATTGATTTTATTTCAGTCCTTGAGTATTGAATGTAATGTGCTTGGAAGTGTGATCTACGTATTCCTTTTGCATTACTGCTTGTGCCGTCTTTGGCATGCAATTTATCAGTGGCTTGACAGAAAAACAAAATTTGAGTCATAGAAATGCATATAAATAATTATTCTCAATTCTGCTTCTTAACAAGTTTTTGTTAATCTTTTCACTTAAATATCTGGAGTAAAATTTGCCTATTGTCATTGCCTTACAAGCCAACTTCCGGTGAAAAAAGGGTATGCAAAGCACTTCTCAAAGTATCTGGCACAAATCCTCTGACCCTCCTAAAACATAGGTAGGTTTTTATAGTGGCATCAAAAAAAGCTACCTAAAATGTGATCCTCTCATAGGTCCACACTGAGGAATGGTAAATGTGATACATGATGGTGTTTTGCTTTACTTCTGTTACTCCAGAGACCACGCTTCTAAGTGAGCCAGAGCAGCTAACTGGAGAAATTGAAAGCAACCTGCTCTATATCTTTTCATAAAAGGAGATGGGATAGTCTGTCTGTCTTCTAGCAGTAATGTGAATTTGCTCCTCTATTTCCTTTGCTCTTAATACAGGTATCTAGCATGAAATGTTATATTTCAGGTCAAATAATTAACCTCATCTTAAACACTTTTTTTCTTGCCAAAATGAAAACAGGAAGGACTTGTGTTTTAGGTTGACATGAACTAAAGCTTTCTTATTTTTGCCAGTTAACTTAAAAAAAAAAAACCTGTATTTTGGTCACATATTACTATACCAACAAATATGATAAAGGACAGTTTTTTTCCTCAGGCTAATTATTGGACTGTAATAGCATAGTGTGTTGTGTTGCTGAATAAATTGTATAACAGTGCACTTGCTTCTAGCTGGCGAGTGCTTTCTCTGTTCTGCTGGTGTGTTCTTTCTGGACCACCATATCCATTTGGATGGTTAATGAATGAATCTTTGTCACGATCATCCACTTTTGGATTTTTTTTTTTATCTTGTTATTAGTGTTTTGCTTTATTTACTCTTTTTGTTATGCCACAGGTTTCTGTCATAAGAAGAAAAAGGAAAAAAAAAAGGCTTTTGATAGGAGAAGCCACTCTAGACTATCCACCCATGGTATTCCTCAATCTGAGTTCACATGAGTTTTGTAAGATTGTAATGAAAGTTTCTGAAATGTTTGCTCTAAATCATTTCTTCCAAATAAAAGGGATGTGATAGGTCTCTTTCTATGTAGCACTTTTGAAGATAAATTAATAAAATTCCTACTAAGACATCACTTACTCTAAATTTTTGGGAAAGCACAGGAGAAAGCTGACACCGTTGGAAATCTTGTAAGTCCATTTGCATTATTTCTTGTTGAAAAGGTGGTGCATGATAGTGCTTCAGAGGTGTTTTATTTTCTCTATAATAAAGTATATATGACCTGAAATTGTGATTACATCCTAAAAGCAAAGTTAAAAAAAAAAAATTACCAAGGAATAAATCTTGCTTGTAATAAAACACATTATGATAATTTAAATATATGTCAATTAATTTTAAAGACACAGTTAGGTGCATGAGTGAGTCTGTCCCATGACAATACTGTCTGTGATAACTGATACAGTACCAAAAGAAAGTTTTAACAAGTACGATGAAACAGGTGGAAGTACAAAGTGCAACTTGTCATCTAAATGTGCTTTTGAAAAATATTTGTTTAGATTTTAATGTTATATTTATTATCAGAAACAATGTCTTTGTTGACAAGATACTTTCTAACGGGGGAAAAAAAAAAGGCATCAGGAAAGAATGGCATAATCCATAGATCCTAACTCTTTGCTTGTGGTGGGGTTTCTAATACCGGGCTTCAACATCACTAATTGATCATAGTCTGTTATAGTCTGTCAGGTGCTCGGCAATCTCAAGATAAATGATTTAGTGTTTAAACCCTTTCCCTCTCTGTTCTTTTAGATACAAAGCATTTTAAACTATTATTTCTTTCTTGGTAAGAGAGATACCCTGTGCATATACAAAGAACGTATCTATATTATGTGTGTGTATACATACCTTTATATTTTGTATACATATATCTAAATGAGAGCCATCCCTTATTTACAGGGATTAGGAAAATCTTACCCATTTTTAATGTGTTTTTCCAAATATGAACCGACACAATGAGTTTGCTATTCTTGTAATGTTTTTCTCTTAGGGAGATAGTTTTTATAACCTTTCTGCAGACTGTCAGAAAAGCTGGTTTTAAAAAGCAGTCTTTGTTTCCTAAATGCCTATTTTCCACACCAGTTAGCCAAGTGAATGTTATTGTCAGAAAATGTTTTTAATTTCTTTGAGTGAAGTTGAGGAAAGAGGCAGTAGCACTCCTGTCTCTTGAATTGGAGCTTACCTGCATACCAGGTGAAAGTTCTGATCTAGCCTTTATCCTCTTGAGAATCAAAGATCATTTCTTTGCTTTAAAGTTAAAAAAAAAAAGTGAATGTGTAGGACTGTTTTCTTTTATTTGTGAGCCATCGCTGATCCACAGGATACAATGAAAAAATAATGCTCAGACCACTGAAGACAGAGTAAGTTGTCTCCCTGAGGCCTAGTGAAATCTGAATAGTTTTACAAGAGAAATGAAGGCAGAAAGAGACAAAACCAATTCCAAAATGTTTCAAACATTAAATCATGGACTCGTATCCTAGAAGATTTCCCTTTTCTGACTTTCCTTCTTTTTTTGTCTGACTTCTGAGATCATTGTTCCACAACGGACACAAAGAAATGCCAAAGCTTGGATGTAACTTCTTGATTTCTTGTTTTGGATGACTGTGAAGTGTAACTGATACTTAGGCAAGAAAGCATGGAAAAATGTCTTTCATCCATTAAAATTCCTTCTACAATGGGGGAAGGTTTCTGTGTAGGGGACTGTCCCCTTTTCCTCCCACACTTTTGGCACTGGAGAAGTAGCTGGCTGCTTTGAGCAGCTTAGTGTTAGACATTGTGCTAGCTGCAGTTTTCAGTGAAGAGCTTTTTCCTTCATTGACAGGTCAACTTGTGCACATGGATTTGTTTCTCACCTTTTCTCTGCAGCTCAGGAGCCTGGTGCAGAGATTACATTCCCTTGCCAATTTTCTTCCCTCTTTTGTTGCTCCTTTCAAGACCTTGGTCGGTTGGTTCTTCAATACTCTAGTAAGTCAGAAGTGAAAGTGAACTGGCAGATGGCATTTCCTGGAGGATATCAGAGAGAGTCTTATATAGTAAGAACTTGACTCTCCTGTCCTTTGGTTGTTAGCCAGGGAAAGCACTGTGCTCACAGGTGTGGAACAGGCATTTGCTGAAATGTGTTATTAACATTGTGTTAGCAGGTGGAATAGAGGGAGCCGGATATTGGTGGCAACCTGTGCCATAGTGTTCATGGTGCTGTGGAGTTGTATGGTTTACAAGAGTGAGCTCCACAGGATGAAATGCTATCAGACAATAGGTCATACAGTAGCTTCTGTTACAGTCACATATGAAGGTATGCTTCCATGTGTGCATGTACATGAAGATCTGACACATGGTGGTGAGGCAAAGACTGAATGCCTTCGTGCATTGGCAAAATGAAGACAATCCATACAGAGCATGTTAATGCTTATACTTTCATCTGAAGTGTTGTCTTGCCTTCTGTTTTTCCTATTTCCCTATCCATCTGCCTGACTTAAAGATGATACTTTAAAGGGAGACATATTTAAGATTATTATAGTTTTCCTTTGGTAACTATGATGTTAAGGATCTCTTGTCCCACCCCACGTTGATGACAAAGTTAGTATGCATATGACTTCTGCTGTGAATTGGTATTTCATCCCTTATTTACAGCTGCTAGTGTGAATGTATTTGACAATAAATTTTAATGTGTTTCGAGATCACTTCTAAACCAGCCCATGACATTCCTCTTTTCTAAGTCTTCCTCAAGTTATTTGATATATACATATATTACAACATTTAGGAAAACAACATTAAGGAAATACAATTGTGTATAGTTTATTGAATGGATCGTAGTAAAATTTTTAATTCTGACTATTACACAGGGCAATTGTGAAACTCTGTAGGATACTAACCTGTAGAAGACCTAACAAACTGTGAAGAAAACAGTTAATTTTAATAGATGTAATTCAGGAATGTGACTGTGAGGTATAATGTGTGAGTTTGCCATCTGTTTGGATATTTACAGTATTTTTGTAGTAATTCAGGGGATGGAAATAATAAAATGCACATATGAAAGGAAGCAGATTGTGTCCTGTTATTTTAGAAACTAAAATCAGTGCAAAATTCTTTTGTTGAGGGGCATTGACTCAAGTTGTTTTCCTCACTAGACAGGTCTGTCAAAGCTGAGCATCACTACTGTCAAGTACTTTTTCTCTGTGCTTTCTCATTTATCGCAAACTTTCAGATTCAATGCAGTCTCATTAATAAACAAAATCTGTGTTAAAAAGTTTTAATTGGATCGGCTGGAGGAACAGGGTTATTGGAGTCTAGACAAAGATGAACAATAGACATCTTTTAGAACTGGAGGATCACAGCTGTAACAAGCCCTGGCTTTTGTCATTTCAGTTGCATTGGAAATGAAAAATGTTATTGTCTAGGTAGTGCAAAACTACCTCAATTAGCTCAGCAAGAAACCTCCTCTTCTAAAGCTGGAGAGAACTTCAGCCTTATAACCTGGAATTCCTCTGCACTGCTCACTTTAGCCTTCATCTTTGTTTTAAGAGATTTATTGTCTCATTTACGTGAAGGCAGGCAAATCTTAAGAGTCATGGATTCTAAAAGCACGATAATTCTGATATAGTCTTTCATGCACTGTCATTACCATTCTCATTTACTATTGTAAACCAATTGTCAGAATTTCAGTGTTCCAGTGTCTGTTGCTTTTGAAGGTTTCCCCTACCATAAATAACAATCACCATATTTGTAGGTACGTTAGAAAAATTAACTACAAACCTTTCTCACCACTGGATTTTTTCAGTTCTAACTATCCAAGTAGATTGGTTCTTATGGTAACTTTTTTTTTTTTTTTTTTTATGTCACTTATTGATATAATTCACTGCAACACAGCAGGATTAAAGTAGGAAGGAAACCATCATGATTCAAACCATCTCTCTCATTCGCAGGATACAGCAATGCGCTTTGATAATTCATTCAAGAGAGTGAGATATTTGGGGTCTGCAGACTCCCAGAGGGTGGCCAGTACAGGCCACAGCTCTTTTTATTGATGCCTTGTTTAAAGCAATTTGGGCTTTCAAGTTGAAGAACATTTCCACTAGTTGGTGTCACTAAAGCATATGACATTAAGACAAAAATGAGGAGTTGGATAGTAACTGTAATACTTACATATCTCTTTTTCTTCTTGTAATGTTGTTTCATCCTTTCCTTCACAAAGTTTAGCTGTTATAAAATGCCTTTTCCAAATTGTTCTCCCACTGCGATGCTCTGTCTTGTTAGATGTTTTCTGCTTATGTGTGCTTGTTTTATAAGCATGGATAAACAAAATGGAATCGATCATAAATTATAGCAGTTACCAGTGAGAATAAATCAAATCTTGAAAAATAATTCAGTCTGCTCCTGGGAACAATTTGGATGTGATTTGCTGCTGAAACACATGGAAAACAAAGTATCATGACTGCACTGGTGATTAAAATTTTCTTAGTATGAGTTTGGAACAGAAATGCTCTATATAATGTATTTCTGTGTCTTTTTATTGAGGGTTTTCCTCACCCTCTAGGTAAATATTTTCCTCTTCAAAAATTAAAAAAAAAAAAGGATAAAAGGTCTGATTGATTTGAAATATAATGCATATGTTTGAAAAAGGTTATTAATCTGTTGATGCCTTCCTTGTTTGTATTGTATCCAGGAAACATGTTTTTAACTTTCTCTCTTCCCTCCTGTGCTTGGCTGCTATTCCCATTGGGACTGGTGTCTTACAATCTTAAAGTCTTAACACAATTTCTAACCCCTGAAGACAGATCTGGGCTGGTACATGTCAATCTACCTCTCTTGGAATCAGTGTAATTGAGACAATTTGCAAATATGTGGGATTTACCATAAAGGATGTGACACGTATCTATAATGAAAGAGCTGTACTGAGGTTGTGAAATGAAGCACTCAAAAGACTAGGAAATGACTGAATTATGTGGCTTTGATGCTCCTGGAATGATGTTTGAGTTCTTGCTCTAAGTTAAGGGATGTGCTTAAGTATAGTCCTGAATAGGAAAACTTTTACTGAATTGAGAGCTTCTTATTCCTCTTTTTAAACTGGACATGAAGAAAAAAAAAATTAGCTGCAATTCAGACTGGTACATATGCATGTTCTTGGTGCTAAGCAGGCAGTATGAGTAGAGCAGATTTTCCCAGGAAAAAGAAAATAAGCTAGAATACAGTGATATGCCACTGAGGGTACTTCTCATGGGTAAAAAGCAGGGTAGGACAGAGTTATAAGATATTTTTCCTCCACATTACTAATAAACATTCATACTGGCACTTTGGGATTTATATTTTCTTCATTATACCTTCCTCAATCAGGGCTTCTACTGAATTTTGCATGGATATCAATTTATTTCAGCTTTGTTTTTAATAAAGTTCCTGTGATTTTACTCTAAAGCAAAACTAAACAAGTATTCCTGGGTTAAAAATATGAATACTTTAGAACAAGTAATGTATTCTATAAGTTTACCTTCCTGTTTTGTTGGTACTACCTCAGAGAGGCTTTCACAGTTAGGGGTACAGAAAGGATTGTAGATGCCAAATTTAGATACACAAAATGTCAAAAGTGTTGTTCTTTCTATAGGTCACTCCATGATTCTCTGGATTATATTGGTACAGGTTGTCATAGTAACTACTATATGTAAATGTGTATATTTGCTATATTTTTTTAATGTACTGGTGGCCCATAATATGTGTGGTATAAATATGCATGTCAGTACTTTATCTAAAATCTACATTATAGGATGCATGTAACTTACCATATCTTTTGGCATATGCATGTGTCTTTCACTTTATGTCTACGCATATACACATCCTATGTTTTATATACATATTATGTAATGAAAAACTTGAAACTTTATTTCTACAACATGTAATGGGGACTATTGTGATTATATTTCCAAGTTATAACAAATACACACAACCACCTTTGTGCACTGGTTACTATGACAACCTCTTAAAAATTACCTATACTGCCTTAAAAAAGGACAAAGCAGTGTCAGAAAAATGAAACTGTAATATATGATTGAATTTTTAATAAAAAATCTGTTGTTTTAAATAAGGAATTAATTGCATTATAATGACGTGTCAAAATTATATGTATTTGACATGCAGGAGGCATGAGAGCCCTTGATAAGCACAATGTGGAGTTTAATTTGCAAGCAGTCAGGCAGGCTCGTGAGAAAAAGCTCAGTGAGGTACTTGGTGACTCTGAATGTGGATAGCAGCAGGCTGGTGCAGTGGGATACAGTAGGGTCTATTGGAGAAAGGAAATAAAAACATGCAATAGGACCTGTGCCAAATGTGTTCTTACACTTTAATGAAGCTTAGTTTTCTGTCCAGATCTTGGAAAGAAGATTGTCAGTAATTAAATGTGAAAACTATCAATGAGCTATGAAAGGTAGCAAGGTATTTGGTCTGAAAGCCATGGCTGCTCCATGAATGAATGACTCAAAGGTTCAGGATAACTCGTGTTAAACTGATTTGCTCTTTGTCAAAATTGATGCTGCATAACAATATGATCACAAAACCTGGGATAATAATTTGCTCTGTGGCTGCTGGGGTCACTATTAGGCTTTTTTTATAATCATAGTCCACTTACAGACACTATTCAAAAAACATTAAACATTTAAGGCAAAATGGATAAACCTGCATTTGAAGGTGCACCCAACCAGAGCACATGAGATGTGATAAAAAATAAGTTTCCACAGAAGATAAAAGCTTTATTCATTATGAGAAAAGATCTGAGCAGTCGTGTTAGAATATTGTGGAAGTTTTGGCCATTAGCCTTACCTTTCAGGTGTGTTCTGGCTAGTGAGTGACTTTTAATATGAAACAGTTTTGTAGAAGCAACTTTGTTTACCAAAATTATTTTGTAAACTGGCTGACATTCAGGAGTAATGTTTTTTTACCATACTTTAGAGATCATGTATTTTCTTCCTTTTACAATTTAAAATGCATAAAATAAGATTCCTGTCATTGTAATTCACACCAACTATAGGATCTTTTCTTATGAAATTACCACACAATTATGTGTGAACATTTCTCTGAAATTGTTCAATTCCAGTTTGGATGGGTATTAGAGTAACCTGATCTAGTAGAAAGTGTCCCTGCCCATGGCAGGGGTTTTGGAACTAGAAATTGGAAGATCCCTTCCAACCCAAAGCATTCTATGGTTCTGTGGATTATTGTAGTTCTGTACTGATTAGGAAGTGGAATAAATGCCATTTGGTTTTTAAGGTGTGTAACTTGAAAAACACCCAGCCTGCAGCTATATGATGGAAGGTGAGAAATTAATTGATAGACTGAAGTAAACACATTATTTATTTTTAGAAACAGTCTGAAAGAGATCCTAATTCATCACTATGGTGTGATAAAACTCCAAAAAATGTTTAACATTTCTTTAAGCCAGTGTGCCTTTCAGGTGCTTTAGGGAGAATATCACATGCTAATTTTTTGCTCTGCCTCTTCATTAAAGAGGTGGTGTTCTAATCTTACTGAAATTTACAACCCAGGTTTAGAAAGTAAGGGGAAAATGTAGAAGGAAAACAGAACAAAACTAGAGATGAGAAATCGTTGGCAATTTCTTGTTCAGAGAGGGCTTTAGACATGAAAGAATGGTTATCTGGCAAGGCTGAGACAGTTTTGTTTAGCTCTGAAAAGTTAAAACCTATCTAATATGGAATAGTTAAAGTAAGGTTTTCTTGTAATCATTTCAGGTTTAATATCCTCAGAATTACAAGTTATTTTGCATGCAATTCTTTTTGAGAGGAAAATTAGTGATACAAATACATTTTTAGTGAACAAGGCAGATCAAGAGTCACAGTCAGCACAGTTAGGAGAGTATTCTAAGAAAAAAGCCTCACAGAGATATGGGAAGTCTACAAATTCGACTGCATCAAACGAGAAGTTTTAAACCACTTAGTGACATTGGCTAACGTCATTTCACTCATGAATAATGACAGTTTCAGAACTTGTGGCAGTACAATATTACAATGGTCATGTTGACAATTACATTGTAAAGGCAAACCTAAGTATTTCCACTAAAATTATTACAGTCATTTTTATTGTTATTTTGTGGTGGGTGAAAAACGGTGTTTATTATAACTAGGATGACAGATCTAATCATCTACAAAAATCAGTAGTTAATATATGCAGCAGTTGACGTCTTTTGAAGGGTGGGAGATAATATCTTACAAAAATAAAGTTGGTATATAATGTTCTTTGTAATGTTTTTAAAAATTATATTGATTTTGAAGCCTTGTACAGCCTCAAATCATACAGTCCATTTGAATAATGGAAGGCAAAGGAGGTCCCCTTATGTTATCATAAAAAGAAACGCATGATGTCTGTCCTTAAAAAAAAAAAGGTTAGGTACATAGCAGCTGATAGTTTATAACATTAAAAAGTCCACACTCAGATATGAAATAGAATACGTTTCACTTGAGGTAAAAAAGGGGATTATTTTTTTTTGTCAGATGAACTATATCTTAATGAAAAAAGAAAGTAAAATTTATGGTGCAATATTTTCTCAGGAAATTTCCACTGTTTTTTTCCTGTTTAAGCTGCCTGCCTTCTTTAGTGCCTCTAGTATTGAATTTTCCCCGTTCTGTTTCATATTATACTAGACATACTTTCCTGATCTCTTTTATTGTTAGATTTTTTGCTAAGTAACAGAAAAATATTTGTACTATCAAATTGAGAGATGCTTTGTTTAATTCCTGTAAAGAAATTAATCAGTCTCATTAAATGTAGACTTAAATATAAGTGGATCTAAATATTTTTTTTAATTTTTCTTCCAATGACAATTTAGTATTATCTTTGGCTTAGGTAATACTTAAATATTTTAGCTTCCAATATTTTAACTCCATTTGTTCTACTGTCCACCACCTACCCTGAATGAATGAGGAGGCAGTGCAAAGTGGTCCATTAGTGTGATATGATTTATAACACAGCAATTGTTATATGTCTATGTATAAACACTCTTTTGCAAATAATTGAGCCATCCTTACAGCTGCAAGTAAGTACAAGTTTGCCAAAAACCCTACTCAAATTCAAGAATGGCTTTTGGAAAATATAACCCCCTCTTTTAGTTTGTGCAAAGGCTGATACTTCAAACTGTAAAGGAGGGATGTGACATCTATATACTAATATATGTTTTTAAAAATACTCACACGTTAGAGATATTATTATCCTCATTCGGTACAAATGATGCTCAAGGATTTAATTGTAACCACAATGGTAAAAATTAGGGATAGTGAAATCTGACTTGTGCAATGAACCACATGGAGCAATTTGTAGTTGTATTTGCTGTTCTTTTGATATAATTAGATTTATTTGCCACAGCCTTTGCCAGAACTCAGTGCTCTCATTTACAGAAAGCTGTATTCCTAAATTTTACAATGTTTAATGATTTTTCTACAACCACAGGAACTCTACTAAACAGTGCAGTCTCTCACTCTATTAACTTTGATTTGCCTAATAGGCTTATATGAAGAAGTCCATATCTACTCTGGACATATGTACATAACGCACCAAAGGAGAAGAAAGTTAATTTTAGTATACTAATTTATAACAGAGGAAGTGCTTACATTACTGTAATTATTCAAGCTTGTTTTACAATTAATATCTTACATTTTTAATTGAAAATAGTAATAATATCATACTATTGTTTTAATGCTTTATATTATAATTCTTGACCATCAAGTCTTTCTCAGTCTACCTTCTGGTTTACTTTGACTAATTAATATACTAAATTTAGTCTGCCAAATGAAACCATTTGTTGGATGGTTTCATGTTACTGGGTTTGACACACTGCTTTGAAAGGGTAATTCTTTAGGTAATTGGATTATTTTTTAATGGTGAAAGTTGTTAAATCTCAGATTTCTTCCTAATCTTAGGTCAGAAATATGTTAAATATAAACATGCACCACACTCACAGAGGCAGACCTAAATTAATATTAAAACCAAATAGTGTTACAGTGAGATAGAGATACTAACTGGCCTAAAAGTTCCTATTGAAAGCAAAACTTATAATAATCAGCAGGTTATGGTAGTGTCCACAGAGGTCTAGCATTGCATGGTGTGAAAAATTATTCACCTTACTACAAAGAGCACATTAAAAAGGGGGCATAGAAGATAAAAACTAAATCTGGTGCCCTGTAGCCCTGTGGTCCAGGGCTTTCATTGTCTCCTGAGACACTGCAGTAATGATCCATCAAGTAGTATCAGGGGAAAGGGAGTTTGGAGAGATCTGAAAGCCAAGTTCCTTTGCAATAAGTATCCTGGGAGAAATTAAGAGTCCTGCACCAAGCACATTACATCACAGGGTTGCTTAAGTAAAGATAACACTAGTGCATTTCAGGCACAAGTTAGATATGAAATGATGATATTGGTTATAAATTTATTAAAGATACATTGAACTTTTGTCCTTTTATGCTCTTTTACACTAACTCAGGCCTAAGTCATCTCTCCAATAGAACTGCAGAGTAAGAACCTACATGCTAGTTGGAAAGACCTTTTTTTCCTCTCAAACGTTCGCTATACCTACTTGCCTGTTTGCTGTGTATTCTTTGACACTATTCACCCATATAGTTTCTGACTCTAAGAATTCTAACTCCTGGCCTTTATTTCTGTTCCAGTATGTGTTTCTTCTAATTTTGTCACCCTTTCTTCTCCAGTTACAAATATTAATGCCCTTTCCTTCAACTGATTCACACCTTTTTCTTTTTTAATCATGAGACTGCTTTCCTGTTCTAAATCTTGTTTGAGCTCTTCATCATCATGGAGTTTTTTAGTAATTAAGTATTCTATATCTGCTTTTGTCTATTATTTGCCTGTTCATTTGCATAAGTTCTACCTGCCTTGGACACTTCTGTCTGTTTTAGGTTTACATCTGCATGTTGTTACATGAAGTTTTGCAGCTTTAATTGTCATCTCAGAGTTACAGCATTTACTTTGTCTCCCCCCCCATCTCTGTTCTCAGGACATTCTGGAGTTCTGAAAGAAGTTGACAACCGAAGAGATGTCTAAATTGAGCATCCTATTGGATACAGGCAGGCTTGTTCATAAGAAGTTTTTTTTAAAAAAGAACAGTTAAATGTTCAAACAGTTGTAAGCCATCAAAATGAACATGTGTCACAGGTGGTTTAGTTCTTTCCACTCCCTGTCTTGTTGATGCTGTGTCTCACTTTATAGCATAAGTTATTCAGGAGAGAGACTGTCTTTATTTACAGACTCACTTTCAAGAGACCCATAGCCTTGATTAAAGACATTGGATGGTACAGCAATATAGATGATAATTGCAGTTAAAGTGAAGGTCCTAAAACAGCTTCTTAGAGGGAAGAATCTACTGCACAGCCAAGTCTTTTGTACTTTTCCTTTCTGCTACACTAAAGATTCAGTTCTGCAAGGGTATGAGCTTTCTGCAGCCTATTGGACTCCAGACTGCATCTTGCAGAACTCTTGACAACAACAGAGGAGATAGGAGTCTTGTTTTTCTTTTTCTTTTCAGATAAACTTACAAGGTCTAAAAATCATATTTTAATAGGTCTGCTATGCTGAAATAGGAGTTGTTTTTACATAAGAGGTGTTAAAATCTCTGTAGCACTGATGGGGGCGGGGGGGGAGAATAATGCTTACCTTTTTTAAAAAAAACACACCAAGAGTAATTTTTAGATGGCACATGTGCAGAGAAAATTATAGCAGAGGGTAGAGCCATAGATTACAGTGCATCTTGTTAATACTTCAGTATTTAACCTCTAGGAAACATTCCGAATTAGAACTGAAAAGGTAAAAATCTGAAGATAATTTCATCAAATACCTGAAAGGTTGTTTGTGATATTCTAAATAAACCAGCGAACATTTCTCCTGTTATCAGTGTGTTACGTGAAAGGGAAGGGGG
>NW_008632507.1:0-10248 GCF_000691845.1 Merops nubicus | reverse complement strand
CCCTTCCGCCCGCAGCCCGCGGTCCCACGGCGCCCTCCGGAACCAAGAACGGGCCTCTGCGGCACGGGGGTGACGTGACACGTCCCAGCGCCGACTGGCTCCCAATCACCTCTGCTCCGCCCTCCGCCGCGGCTGCGTCCGGGATCCTCCCGCACTCAAAGCCTGCAGAGCTACTCTCCCGGAGCTTTGTTAAGGCTGGCAGGGGATCGTACCTCTGGGAACCTCTCCATGAAGGAGATGACACGGTATGATCAAGCGTAGTAGTAGTTGGCAGATTGAGGAGGAGAAGCGCTACTGGGAGCTAAGCAGACCGGACAGCCATGCAGGGACCCTGCCGCTGCTGAAGATCCAGCTTTCTCTTCTCACGGCTCTGGGGGGTTATGTTTGTAGGGAGACAACAGGCATTGCAATACAATGGACACGGAGCAAGAAAGGGACTTCATGACTTTATGCATCAAAGCTTGCCCATCACAGGCCACGGAAGTACCACTCAAGACAGTGAAATCCACCTTGGATGAGACTGTCAGATGCCAGTTTTGGGATAGCTTTGTCAGCCTCCTGCCAGGACCACATGGTATCTGGCTTTTCTCACACTGATCAGAGGCTGGCAACTTGAAAGGCAACAATGCAACTACTGTCTGTTCAGGAGCCAAAAAACAACAGGGAGGCTGTGAGCCAGGACAGATCTGGCCAGGCAGGCCACCAGCTGGAACATCAGGGAAGGTCTAAACTGACAAAGATCTGGACACTTTTAATCAGTTTCATACAGTAGTCCACTGCTTAGACATGGCTGATAACCCCTATTTGTTTGGAGGAATATGAATCTCAAGTTAGAGAGAAGGAACTGCAAACTCTATCCATCACTTTGTCTAAGATAGCCTGGCTTTAAGTGAAGTCATCAAAACTGTCACAAGTGATCTGTAGTCTTCCACTTATAGTTCTGGTCTACTAGAAATAAAAGATTTCAGTCCCAGTTTCTGCTCCAATCAGTATCTAATTAATTTACACACAAAACATATCAGATATTTTTATTTTCTTATGTGCCAGTTAGGAGTTATAAATCCACTAGTAAACCTAGACCTAGGTCTCAAACTTACCAACTGGAAATATGTGTGCCTCACCTTATACATACAGACACCCCTGTGTCTGAAGTTAATGCATGAATCTTTAATTAAAAGATTTGGAACTTCAATCATAGTTACCATGAAGTATTTCCTAAAAAACAAAGATGATAAAGGCATTAAATGATTCTACGTGCTTTTTTGACACGCATCAGTTCAAACTGCCATTTCAAATGTAATAGAAGAAGATAATAAACTGATAATAATTAGTTGATTTTTATATAGGATGTTTAAATAATGCATTTCTATAAGCTATTTGTAGCAAACTTTGTTCCTAATTCATTTTCTTACACTAATTTTATATTTATATTCCACATGCTGTGTGTGTACACACACAGGCATAGGTTCAGTGCAGGAATGGATAATGTGGCATAGAAGCTGCAGGTTTTGTATTGCTATATGTATTTTGGATTGCCAAATGTAGTTTAAAATCAAGGTTAAAAGTCTTTACCTACAGATATAAACATGTACACATGTATCAGTAGGTTAGAAAGTCAAAAGTTTTAATTTGCTTCCATGGATCAAGTTTTTTAAGATGCTATTAACCTGATAGACAAAACTAGCAACACGCCACACACGCACAGCATGTTAACATTTAGAAAAATCAATAAAATGCAGGGTCAATTAAAAACATGAAGGAGGAACTGAACCAAAGTCAACTGGAGACTGAAATATCAGCCAAGCAATATTGTGATGACTCTTTTTATTTTTGACTCAAACAGAAATGTCTTTTTCAAGAACAACTCCCATAACTTGTCACTTGCCTTCCATAGCTTTTTTTTTTTTAATGAACAAAGGACATTTCTAAACTATTTTTTTTTGTTGTTGTTTATTAATAAGGGCCAGAATGCCATGAAAATATGAAGGAGATGCACTTTGACTCCCTCTCCCATGCCACATGTAAGTGATTAACAAACATGCAGATCAGTAGAGGAGTAATTTATTTATAACTTTCTTCCAACTGAATAGGCTTTTTTTTCTTGTTCTCTCAAGCAGGCTATTTGACATCATACTGATCTTTAAACTATTGTTTCAATGAAAACTGGAACTAGAAATAGCTCACTTTTAATGCATACCTTTCAAGAGAGGTGGATTCGGTATCTTCTCAGTGGAGAAAAAACTGCAGTAACTTCTGGCCAAGTCAAATTTACTTTCTAAGTGGACTGTTGCAGCAACATCTCATATGGAGGGAATAAAGTCTTTTATTCAGCAAGTAAGAAAACTGTTTATCAGTCATGAGGAAAGAAGTTGTGGTGTCTTTCATGACAGTTGAAAAAAAACAGTCGCATTCTCTATGTGGTGCTCCAAGAAGCTCCTTTGCAGACAAATGTTTCCAACTGTTGTAATGGGCTGACAAAGAGCAATCTTCAGGATGGATTCTTTTTTTCATTTTCTGAAATAATTTCCATTAAAGATTCATAATCAGCATATTCTCTCAGAGTTTGTATCATTTCATCTAGCATTTCTCCCCCTAGCATGAAACACTCAATATGGTGCACTGATCTGCTTATCCTGTGGTCAGTAATCCGGTCCTGCGGAAAGTTGTATGTTCTGATCTTCTCTGATCTTCCTTTAGTCCCAATCTATCAAACAAGAAGAATCAATTTATCATTGTAGTCTTTTTATAAAAAGGATGAAATACTAAGCACCTAAAGCAAAAGCCTTCTTTCCCTCCCATGATTATCCAAAATTTGGTACATAGTACTCAGACCAGTTTTGTAGCTGCAGTAATTGTTCTCAAACATGTAAAAAGAACAAATGTACTATATAATTTTCTCATACTATTCTAGTTCTTCATGCTATAATCCAGTTTGTTTTACTAGATCTCTAGATTTATATGCAAGTGAAATGTTATCTCTAGCTAACATACAACCTTTATTGCCGAAGTAGAATGTAATTTTTTAATTAGTGTAAGTCCTGTTCATCTATATTTCCACTTACTATCTGCAATTCAGCACAGGAATTAGTCCCAAGAACACATGCTCCTACAGAATTATATACTAAGTGAAACTTACTTGAATCTTTCGAACACTGTTTCTCTTTTTGTTTTCTTCTTCCAGTTTGGCACTGTATAGTTTAGCACACAGCATTTGCATGGCCTTCTCTTTGTTTCTAATTTGAGATCTTTCTTGCTGACATTCAGACACAATCCCTGCCAAAAATATCATGACATGTAACACCCGACAGTAACACGTACCAAAAGGGCTTTGCAATTTCTAGAAGATTTTTATTATGTTACAATAAGCTGCTTCTTTCTTCAATACATATTTTGGACTGGGAATGTAAAAGCCCAAGCTTATTAATGTCTAATGATACATTTTGAGAGAGAGGTGCAGGCTGAGTTGTGCAGGTGCTTTAGGCCATAAGACAAGAAATACAATTTGATATGTTGGACGACAGGTAGATAGCGAAAGAAAAGATAGGTGATGTAATCTGAGTTATGGAAGGCAACTTTAATACTTGTAATATTTGGCCATAGTTCCAGGAAATTTAGAATTTAAGAAGTAAAATACACAAGACATTTGGTACACAGAAAATAATCAGAATATATTAAAACGGGCACTTATTTTCTTTACATAAATGTATGGTTTCTCCCCTCAAAACATATAATTCAAATTAAGGTGAATGAACTGCCTATAAAGGAGCAGGGAGAAGAAATTCATGAAGAACATAGCATAAGCTAGGTTGTTACTTGAACTTATTTTAAGTCACTCTGATAAGATAACAGTATGCTTTTATAAGATTACATAGTATTACTTTATGAAAGACTTGTTTACAAACAACTTTTGGAATCGCAACAAAGGTTTGTAAAAAATGTTAGGATGAGAGAAACAGAAGTTACAGGACAATTGTAAAGGAAGAGAGATCAAGAGGAATGTAGAAGGGAAAGGTGGAACAGGAAAAAGTCAGGAGGTAAGGTGAAATATAAAACCCTCTATGAATCACCTCCAGTGCATAACCACAAAAAATTTGCAATACATTTTACATTTTCTATGAAAACCACTAATAATTGCCTTCAGCAAAAACTACGATAATTTGCCAGTTTTAGTTTGTGGGTTTTTTTCTTCCAAACACGCACTTTTTCAATCTGGAGTATGTTTTTGTCACCATACCTTGAACGCAATTCTATCCTCTCTCTCCATTGTTTACCTTTTGCTTTACTGAGGTGATGCAACAAATGCAGAATGGATTAATGCCTTCAATAAATATGAAGAAATGGGTGGCAAAAATCTGGATATGTGAAGATAAAGAGCACTTGGGATTACCCTGAAGCTGTAAAGCCTGAATAATGTTTGTAGTAAAGAAGAGGAAAAGTAAAAAAGCAATGAAAGTCAAGGCAGCTGTTGTGTATTGTTCAAAGGGAAATAAAGAGCTTAGGAACAGCAGTAAAAAAAAAAAAAAGATATGATAGTTAAAATCAGGTAGCATCTGAGGGTGTATCTTACCCCTCCTACATTTCCTAACTCAAGCCCTGGGGATGGGCCTCCTAATTATGTGTGTAATCTATGGGAAAGGAGCCAGCAGACAAATGGAAGCTGGCACCCTGAGTAGGCCCGAGTAGACTCTGCAATTAAAAGTAACATTTTAATATGAAAATAGAACAATCTCTCTTTCAGAGACTACTCAAGGAAAGGCAAATCATCAGATTTTAACCTACTCTGGTTTTCAGTTTTTTTTCTATTATTTGAAAGCTTTAATAGAACTTTTTCATAGAAACTGATCTGGATGCTTTTAGAGTGTCATGCTGAATGGCAAAATGATTAGATTACCTACTGAAGCCAATAGTCTTCGCTATTAAAAAATGGAGTGGGTGCAAGATGGTGCACTTAGAGTACTATAAACGCACCCTAAAACTGTATGGAAAGTCTGCTCTGCTGTAGTCCAGGTTTGAAAAGAAAACTATTGCATCAAAAGAAATTCTGACAGCAGTTTTGCAATGTAGATCTTTTACTAGGGTAAAAATGAAGCACCTGTTGGAATATGAACTATCCGTACGGCACTGTCGGTAGTATTGACGTGCTGGCCTCCAGCTCCACTGGCTCGCTTTGTCTCTATCCGCAGGTCTTTTGGATTAATTTGCAGCCTCATCTGTCATGGAAGGAAAACAAAAGAAAACAAACCCACGTTCATGTTGTTTCTTTCTAGACAGCTGTCAAATATGCATAGCTGGTTTATTTTATAAAGGCACAGCTCAAACTCTTTCAGGTTTATGAGTGGTAGCTCACATCCACTTATGAACATACTAACAAATCCTTGTGGCCAGATTGGGATGTGACATGGTGAAAGCTAGAAAATTAGACAAAGAGTAGGCTTAAGGAACAGCCACCCCTTAGCACTAATCTACTCCCTCTTTGTAAGCTCTGCACCCTCTTTCAGCAGAGTTAACTGATATTTGACCAGATGGTTTCTAGATAGAATGGAACACGTTCTTTTTGCTGGCTTTGGAATGGGACGATGTTCTCTGTCAGGAAGAAGCAAGAATTTTGGGAGAGAATAGAAAGGAGTAATAGCTCTGACAACTTACTAGGTCAACATGAAAAATAGATCAAAGCAAAGGCTTAATTCTTAGCCAGTTCTTTTTAACCATGCAAAAACGGTGAGAATGAATTATTTCCTGTAGACTTTGGATGGGGGAAAGTGTGGACACTACAAAAAACGGGAAGAGCAAGTGCTAAAATAAGTCTCTGTGTGCTCCTTAAACTAATTCAGTCTTTGTTACTTTGCAAAAAATATATTTTTTTCCACAAAAGATGCAAGACAGTCACAGTATATTTCCAAGTTACAGTAAACTGCCATTGACTTTCTTGAGATTATGACTATGAGGAAATCCAGAAATTCTTTATTTTATTCCCCTAGACAAAAATACAAATAGCCAAAGATGAATTTAGCTTAAGATTAAAAAACCAACATCATTAAGAGAGAATAACAAGAGACAGAAAACACTTGGGTATCAATCAGCAACAGGGCATGTAAAAACACTATTCATGGTAAAGTCTGTTATACTAAAAGATAAAACTTACCTCAGTGGGTTGGGGTAATATTGCAACAGTCATTGTGCTGGTGTGGATGCGTCCTTGTTTTTCTGTCTTGGGTACCCGCTGAACACGATGCACTCCTCCTTCATATTTCATGTACTTGTATGCCTCAAGACCTGCTATACTGGCAACTGCACGCCTTAGGCCACCTTAAATACAGAAGAAAACCAGTTGTAAAGCTGTATGCAAAACTGTTGGCACTAAGCTGTTATATTTCAAGTAAAGTATTTAGACATCATTGTAATTTGTTTCTTAAAATTATGAATTTGCCATTTAAATACTTAGGCAGAATTTCACTGGAAATGCAAGAAAACTCTTTAAACCAAAGCCAGACATATATATTCACACTCTATAGTCAAGTAAAGGACCATCACTTTTTTTTTTCATACATACACAAAACGACTACAAACTATGTATATACATGTACACATACAATCATAAACCACAGTAGAACTGCACTAGTAAGTTTACATAAAGACAAAATTTTGAAAGCCACCTTCAGAAACTATGTCAGCTTTTTTAATTTTAGTTCAGAACCTTATCATTCACTAGGAAAAAAATTCCAACTCTTCAACTAAAGGGTGAGTATTATTCGTACTCTTCTTTCTCCTCTATGCATCCTACTTGTGTCTCATCTTTGCTCTTTCATTTCATTATAAACTTTTGCTCCCTTGGAGTGAGCACAACTCCAACTCCTGCACCTCTTACCAATACATCCAGCAAAACACTTGGCAGCAATGTACTAAAAACTAGCACTAAACACTTGGAAGTAAAGCCCAATACAATCATAGTTTTGTGACAGAAAGAGTTTGTTGCGGTACTAGTTTATGGTGTTCTTACTCTTCCTTGTTTGCAAGTGTGCAAGCCCTTCAGTCATGCCAGTATAACTGTCTGAAGGATCAGAGAAGCAATGGCACTATAAATGAATAATTTTTCACATTTTAGTTTTTAATCCAGCTCAGTTTCAAGAGCATATCCTCAGCACAGCGGATGGTGTGCCAAGGGAATAATTAAAAAGGAGAGAGGTGGCCTTGAAAGCGTATTACTGTTGAAGTCTTGCAAGATGAAACCACAGCCAAGGAGAAGGAGATACACATATTTCTCAGAAATATTGTTTTAGGCTATTGCTAGACTAAGGAAAACAACTATGGGGACAAGGTGTCAGCTATTAAAAAAACCCAAAAACACACCAAAAAACAAACCAGAAAATAAAGACAAAGCAGAATCTGAAAATGCCCTGCAGAGCAGGAAATAAATAATCAGCCACAACATAGGCCAGGTTTTTTACCTCCACAAAGCCACAAAGGTTTGCAAACATTTTTATTTTACGTAAGTTTAACATTTCCTCATAACTTCACAAAAACATATTTCTTTTTACAGCCACACATGTGGAAAATAGCCTGAACTTTCCCTTCATTTTTTATCTCATTTTTATCCTCCTTTTCCTCCTACTTGTACAAATCTGTACCACTTTGTAATATACCATGCAATGTACCTAATAATGCTTCATTGATTTTATAGGCATTATCTACTATCAATTCTGTAAGATAAATCCATCATGTTTAGAATATATCTGACCATAAAGTACGTAGTTTAACAAATAAGAATATCTGTCAAAATCTTCAGTTTAGATAAGTAAATTTCATTCTAACAGGGAGTATGAAGTCTTTCTACTGCTATGCAAACACTATTCAAATGAGCAAAAGATAAAGATTCTTTTAGAGTAAAGAAGCAACAAAGCCTAAAATAATTAATGTGGTAGAGTAATAAAACTTATTCTTTCACATCTAAAAGCAAGTACTAAAGAAAAAATCATAAGCAACCACTACACATAAGGAAGAAGCCAGGCTATGTCAGGAGTAAAAATAATGTGAATGTCCACAAGGCTACTGTACTACTGACAAGTATCAATTACATGATAACCAGTTAATTGCAAAAGCTCACATTCTGTGTTTTCTCCCTTGTTTCTCCTCTCCTGGCATCAATATATATACCATGGGTACAGTCTGTCTGTCTGAGCTGCAGCCACACCTGTGACACATTCAGGAGATCTTGAGTTTGTAGTGGCACCACAGTGGTTAGCACAAGATGATCAAGAAACTGCTTCAAAAGACAGGTATTTAGGTCATACTGCTTCATATCAACTATTACCAACACAGGTTTAATATGAAATGCCAACAAATCCTTTACCCTGGCAGACATGTCATGGACCTGTCAAATATAGTTAGCTCTTACTATATATGCTTGCCCCTTTCAACTAAAATGTCCCTCTATCCTGAAAGATGATGTGCACAGAACAAGGGTGTGAGTCTGCACTCATTTTTTATGTGACGTCTTATACCCAGTTTGAGACAAAGTCCAATATCTGTGTCTCTGCCTTCCACTACAGGGTGAGAGGCAGTGGATAACTAATGGCGCATGGGTTTGGGCTTTAATATAAGTGGCGAATCTTGAACATTTTTGCACAGTGGCATCCCTCGGTCAATAAAATCACTTAAGAGTGACTTAAGAGAGTCACTTAAGACTGAAACCAATTATTAATTGCTTTTTGTTTAACACTCACCTTGTTCACATGCTCATATTCAGATTTCAGCCAAATTCTGGAGTTCTCTGAAATGAGGGAGTTTGATGTTTTAATGCAGGACCTTGCTTTTGCTCATGCAGTCCATAAAAATGGAGCACAGATGGGATGCAACCCATCTAGCCTAGCGTCAGCAGCAAGCACCCTTAGCTCCATTCTTACTCAGCACAGCACAGACACTTTGAACCTGAGGGTTCAAACATGCCTTTCAGGGGCAGTGCCATCTATACTGTGCCTACCTCCCAATTTATTTCCAGCTCCTCAGTTTTGATAATATGTGGTCATGCAAGTAAGATCAGAATATACACTGCAAAAGGCTGACAAAGGTTAGGGCTGCCTTTATTTTTCTCTAATTTTACATCCTGCCTCCCTGAACATTCATTTCAGTGCACAGGTAAGTCCTCAGCAGCACAAAAGAGTTTTAAATATATACATATCCATTAAAAAGCTCACAGTTTCAAAGAGAAAATACAGTGAGATATATATATTAGGTTAATGTATTACTTCAATTTTGCATTTATGGCATTAAAGAGAATGCCTCTGAGGGTGTGAGCTCCTTGTCCAAAAACTGAGCTTTCACCAAAAGGGCAGTCAAGCACAACTCCCTTTCCTTCCCAGGACTACAAATTGAGTCAGACTTGACTTAAAATTAGAACACCAATACCAGGTCGGAAGGGAGCTCAACAATCACCTAGCCCAACCTTTCTTGGAAAAAGCACCGTCTAGATAGAATGGCCCAGTGCCCTGTCCAGCTGAATCTTAAGAGTGTCCAAAGTCGGGGAATCCACGACTTGCCCAGGGAGCTTATTCCAATGGCTATTTTCATTGTGAAAAATTTGCTTGTCTCCAGCTGGAATCGCCCCACAAGTAACTTGTCCCCATTACTGCTTATCTTTTCCACATGAGTCCCTGTAAAAAGTGAGTCTCCATCTTCTTTGTAGTCACCCTTTAAATAGTGGAACATGGTGATAAGGTCTCCCCTAAGCCTTCTTTTCTCTAGGCTGAACAAACCAAATTCTCTCAGCCTTCCTCATACGGCAGCTTCCCAGTCCTTTGACCATCTCTGTGGCCCTAAACTATCCAATTACAGAGTTTTTAAGCCAAATTAGTGGACTAATCCAATTAGCACTGTGGCCTCAAAATTGCTAGAGCTGAAAGAGAGAGAGAGATGGAACATAGGGCTGGCAGCTGGCTGGAAGGTAGGACAGTCCTTCCAGACTGTGAAACTGCTCTGAAGGTGAAGTTGTACGTGACTGCTGGGGTTTACCCCATCTGTGTCTTGCCTCAATGGAAAGGGCAACCCTCCTCCCCCTAGTATATGAAATTGTATCTGATCTGGCTGAGCATAGCAGCCCTCCTGGTGCAGAGCTTTTGTGTCAGGAGTTTGAAAAGTGCTGATAACACCCATGTTGTGACTACCCCTGAGCAGTGCTGGCACAGCACCAAGGCTCTTTCTAACGTTTCCCTCCCTCAGCGGGATGAAGGGGCAGGAGTTTGGGGGGAACATAAC
>NW_008632506.1:8057-8409 GCF_000691845.1 Merops nubicus | reverse complement strand
AGGCGGGGTCTCTTGGGGGGTTTGGGAGCGCTGACGGGCATCAGCACCACGTTCTGGATGGTTTGGGACTTTGCCTTCTGGTCCTTGGCGAGTTTCTTCTGCTCTTCCAGCTGCCGCTCCAGGTCTGCGAGCAAAGAGAAGGGCCAAGCTGGGCGTGGGGCTGGGGGAGCTCCTGGGGCTCTGTCCCGCCCCACGTTTGGGACAGGAGGTCTCCTGGCCACCCCAGTCCAGTGTGGCCTTAGAGTTTCACTCAAGGTCAAACTGCATGGAAGGAAAAGGCCAGGTTCTCACAGTCACACAGCACTGTGGGGGCGGGCGGGATCTCTGGAGATCATCTCACCCAGCCACTCTG
>NW_008632506.1:239-8037 GCF_000691845.1 Merops nubicus | reverse complement strand
CAGGTTTGGGATCTCTCCAGAGCAGGAGACTCCACAGCCTCTCTGGGCAGCTGCTCCAGGCTCTGCACCCTCACCCCAAAGAAGTTTCTCCTCTCCTGCCACCTGCTCAGCCTGCTTTGGCCAACTGTCAGTGCCTGGGTAAGGACCATGCAGTGCCCTGTACCAGTCTGCTACTCCTACTGATGAAAGGATGGACATTTCTGCTCCCCAAGCTGCACCTACTACCAGGGAGAGTGGGCAGACCCCCTGGGCAGTAGGAACTGCTTCCTGAGCTTGGCCAAGTCCCTTCCACAGGAGCCGAGCACCTGTACAGGTAACAGAGGGCAGGATTGCCTGAGTCAGTGAAACATCTCACTCACCCCTTATCATGGACTGGTTTGGGCCAAAGGGACCTTTCAAGGTGATCTGGTCCAACCCCCTGTAGGGAGCAGGGACATCCCCAGCTAGAGCAGGGTGCTCAGAGCCCCGGCCAACCTCCCCTGGGATGGTTCCAGGGATGGGGCAGCGACCACCTCTCTGGGCAGCCTGGGCCTCAGCATCACAAATCTCTTCCTTCTCTCCAGTCTACATCTCCCTCTTTTAATTCCAAACCATCCCCCCTTGTCCTGTTGCAACAGGCCCTGCTAAAAAGTCTGTCTCCAGCTTTCTTGCACTTCCTTGAACACTGGAGGTCAGAAGCAGTGCAGCAGCCTCACTTATCCAGGGCAGCAGGGGACTGGGACACCCCAGAGAAGAACAGGTCCTACAGCACACGGTGAGGGGGGAGACATCCAGCAAGAGGCTCTGGTGAATCTAGGTCAGGCTCTTGGCTTCAGTGCAGGGGAATCCATTAAAGACATCCGATAGCTCCACACCCAGACAAGGAGACAACTCAGCACCCTGTCCCCAGAGCACCCAGGCCCAGCAGGGCAGCACCCACAGCTCGGGTGACTGTGGCACAGCTCTGAGCTGGTGGCACCTCTCTCCTAATGCCAACGGGATCACACGCACCCCCAGCACCCTGCCTGCAGCCAAGGGCACACACTTTGGGCTGGCAATGCCCCAAGCAACTGCTCACTGGGAGGGAAGGGAGAGAGGAAATTCCACACAAGCTCTAGGAGGGAAAGGAGTTGGGATGAGTTTGTTTTGGGGCAGTGTGTATTGAATAATAACCCAAACATGGTTCCTATGTGGAAGGAAATTTGGATCACTTGCTGAGAGCAGGAGGATGAGAAGCCTCACTGGGTGCTGACTGTACCTGCCAGTGTGTAAAGAAACTGCTCCTCTCCTTGCTCTGTCTGGTTTTTCCTGTTGTCCAGAACCTTCTTGACTGTGTCCATCAGGCCAAACGTGTGGGCGACGTTGTTCAAGACAGCAGCATCTGCAAGGGAAGGGCACAGGGCTGAATTTTCTGCCCTTTTTGGTAAAATCACCTCTGTTCTTTCCCAAGGGCAAACCCAACTCCTGCATCCTTCTGACATCCAAGGACTATATAGTTCCATTCACTCGAGAAAGAAAATGAAACAGAGATGTGTCACCCAAGCAGCTCAAAATTGCTGCAAATGAAAGCATAATTTGCAATCACAGAGATACAAACGAGCTCTCCACCTCCAAATCACCACCCCATGCTGCTGACAGTGCCATTAACATGCCAGCTCCACTGAAAGCTGTGCAAAATCTCTGTTATAATGCACTGACTTCAATCACAGCTTCCAAAAGCTGCCGCCTACCAGACACAAAGATCTGCCAGCCCAAAGCTAAATGAGAAAAATTTTAGAAAAATTAAATAAATCCTGGGTAAAATGAAGTTTGTGGCTCCATGGATGTTCACTCAGCAAAAGCATCAAGAGGTGCTCTCAAACCCCGTGCTCACCAGGGCATGTGCTGAACTGGATTAGGGCACTCATCCAAGTTAAAAATAACCCTACAGAGGGGAGGGGAGTTATTTTTAACCCAGATTAATTCCCTCATCTGGTTCAGCCCAAAAAACAGGTTTTCTGGCACAAGTGAAGACAGAAGGAGAAGTGAGGGGGCAGGACCTGTTTGAGCCTGCACTGCTATGGAGGAAAGTGTGTGAATAACTCTGGTCTGAGAGGTGAATCCAGGGAGGTTTTCCTGCAATGCCAGGGAGGAAAGTGTTGGAATAACTCTGGTCTGAGAGGTGAATCCAGGGAGGTTTTCCTGCAATGCCAGGGAGGAAAGTGTTGGAATAACTCTGGTCTGAGAGGTGAATCCAGGGAGGTTTTCCTGAGGGCTGGGAGCTGAGGAGAGTCACCCAATGGTCTCAGCAAGCTGCCAGGGTCGCTGTGCCCAGGGAAGGGGGTGGCACCTTGGGTCCTTGTGCCTTGAAGCTCTTCACAGTTGGGCAGGCTGAGAGCACACCCAGACTCAGCTCACGGGCAGGAACTCTCTCACCAGCCTGACTCAACTGCTTTAAATGCTGGGGATAGATCCTTGTCACTTGTTTTTGCCTGCAGCTGCCTTTCTGAGCATCCTTCCCCACTGCAGAGCCAGAGGCTGTGGCTCATAACCTACCTGTCATCTGGAAGGGAGACTGACCCAACCTCTGCTGGACGCCTCTTAGGACTTCTTCAATCTCCTTCTGGATGTTGCAGACAACCTCTTCCATCAGCCCCACATCAGCTATTCCTTTCCAGAACATCAGCGTGTCCTCTGGCACAAGAAGAGTGGAAAAAGAAGTCAACACATACAAGCATTTGGTACTCTCCCCTCAAACCTTTCAGGAAAGAGTAACTCTGCAAGATGACTTCTCATTTGGCCATTGGGGTGGATATGATATGTAAAAAAAGAATAAACCCTAAGAAAGAAAACAGATCCAGGCAACAAACCAGTTTTCAAGCAGCACCATGACTTCCAAGGTGACATTTCACTGCCTCTGTTCATCTTTGCAAGACACAGAGCTTAAAAATCTTTGTTTGAGGAGGTTCTGCCTAAGCTTCTGTACTGATCTGAAGAAGGAATGCACAGCACCATGGCCAGAGAGACACGGCCAAGACAGCTGGTGGGGCACTGACAATTGCTGTTCCCTGATGGTTCCAGCCTGGCTCCAGGCTGGCAGGCTATTACATCCTTAGAATGAACACAAAACAAAGCCCCTCACTGTAACTAATTTGGGGGGATCATCCCCTTGGCACAAGGCCAGGGCTGGGGTCCCCCTCTGCCTGCAGCCTGGGAAATGCTGGGATGGCCAAGGGCTGGGGGACAGCTGTCATTGCCTAAACTCTCCTTCTTTTCAGGCTGTCAGTCTCCAGAACAGGCGTGTGAGGAGAGGGGAAGGAAACAGCCACCAAGCAGCCTGAGCTTACCTGAGATCTCATCCGTGTCCTTCTTCATGCCCTCCTCAGTGGCCATGGTGACAGCAGCTGTCAGAGCTGAGTTCCACTCGATGCCCTCCTCCATGCTCTCCTCTGACAGTGCAATCTGGGTGATGCTCCCTGCCAGAGAGGCAACGTCAGCCCCCTCTGCAGCACCCCCAGTGCCAGCCCTGAAGCCCAGCTTTGCTTTCCAACCCCCCCCCTAGCCCCCTCCAGGCTCTTTATCCTCCCCCTCAGTCTCTCGTGGTCAGGTTGTTTGTGTCTGGCTTCTTTTAACCAAATTAGCTAACAGCAAATATTGTTGCTGCTCATTGGAGTTGTGATTGGGAAAGGCTCCAGGGCTTCTGGAGGAAAAAAGCACGTGCCCTTCAGACAGCAAAGTGGAGCCCTGGCATAAAAAGAGCCAAAAGAGATCAGAATAAAGATGAGAACAAATAAGCCTCAGCCTGGGCACCCTTCTCCCCATGGATCATCAGCAGGGAGCTCTGCACCTCAGAGATGCCCCCAGCTCTCAGGAAATGACAGGGTCCACATCCAAGCTGCTTCACAGAAGGGAAATGGAGCTGACTCAACCCAAAGTTTCTGAATCAAATTTGGAACTAAGCCAAGCTGCAGCCACTGGAAGGTTTTACCATGTGCTTTCCAGGAGATTCTCCTCAGCCTATAGACAGTTCTGCCACCCCACCCAGCCAGGGCCCTGGAGAAATGTCACCTGCCCAGCTGAACAACGTGCCTCACCTGGGAGGAGTTTTCTCCCTGGCCCTCAGCAAAGAGATGACTTTCTGCTTGGAAGCACGGGATTCACTGAGGATTTGCTGTTCTAAAGACAAGCAGATCATGTCCAGCCACCATACCCCACTCATGTCTGTCCAGGGGATGTGGAGCAGGCTGATCTGGAGCAGGTCAGCAGCCCTACACTAATTCCTGTGTGTTAGCTCATCCCCTGCTTGTGCAACAGACCCTCTAACAGGACAGACATGAGCTCTCTCAGGTGTTTGCTCACGTGGTGACCCCAGAACAGGGATCCCTTCAAGGTGAGCCTGCCCTGGCTACCAAAGCTGCCTCCAGTCACGGCTGCTTTCCAGCCCTTGTGTTACTGCAGAGCAAAGCTCCCTGACAGATGCTGCTGGGACCTCCCTGAGCAGACACGAGAAGCATTTTCCTTCCTAAGAAACCAGCACAGTCTTCTGAACTGTGGGACTGAGGGCTGGAGCCCTGGTGCTGGGAGGCCAGGCTGAGGGAGCTGGGCTTGTTCAGCCTGGAGAAGAGAAGGCTCCAGGGAGACCTTCTGGTGGCCTCTCAGGACTTCAAGGGGCCTGTCAGAAAGCTGGGGACAGACTTCTGAGCAGGGCCTGTTGCAATGACAGGACAAGGGGTGATGGTTTTAAGCTAAAAGAGGGAGATTTAGACTAGAGAGAAGGCAGAGATTGTTGCTGCTGAGGGCGGTGAGCCCCTGGCCCAGGCTGCCCAGAGAGGTGGTCGCTGCCCCATCCCTGGAACCATCCCAGGGGAGGTTGGCCGGGGCTCTGAGCACCCTGCTCTAGCTGGGGATGTCCCTGCTCCCTGCAGGGGGTTGGACCAGATGAGCTTGAAAGGTCCCTTCAACCCAGACCAGTCTGGGATTCTATCACTGCCATGCTACACCTGGGGAGAAGAGGCAAAGTGTCTGCTGGGGAGAGATTAACCCAATTTGATGAGCACAGGGAGGGAGCAGGATGCCCAGAGGGAACCCATTTCCTACCATCAGCAGAGGTGGGGGTCTGCACCACGCTCTGCTGCCCTGGCACAGGAGCTCTGGCACTGCTGATGAGGAGATCAAACTTGGTGCTCCGGCAGGTGTTGGTGCAGACCTTGTCGTGCTGGTAGAAGTCAATCTGCCCCGAGTCCATCATCTTCCTGTGCAGGGAGTGGGGAGAGAACCAGGCTCAGCTCAGATCTCAGCCTGGAGACAACAGGGAGCATTCCAGGTAGGAACGCTCTGGCCAAGGGAAGGATGGAGGAAGGGAGACCCGGCACCACTCAGCACACAAAACATCTCCTGCAGGGCTCCCAAATGGCAAAGGCACCCCCCAGCCTCACACAGAGGGATCCAGCTCCATTCCACCCCCACCAGGTCCCTCAGGTGAGGAATCCAGCCCCTCAGACCACGGGGCCAGCACCTCTGCAGGCGACTGGCCAGGTAATATGACATTGCAGATCTCCCAAGGACTGCAAGGCAGACAAAACCCCTGCTGGGGGTCCTGCAGTGATGAAGCCCTAAAACTGGATGTGGTGGGCAAGTCAAATACCTCAGCATGATTCCCCCCAGGCGAATGGCTCTCTTCCAGTCCTTCAGGGTAGACTTCCCAGCCAGGTGAACAAAGTGCTTCGGGCTGATCAGTTGGTCATTGAACTGACAAGGAGATAAACAAAGGCTCAGTGAACAGGGTAACATCACTTTGGAAAGCTCTTGGGACATCCAACCCAGCCAGCCCACAGCTCATCTAAACAGAACTTTGCTTTAAGCAGTCATTAAGAGCAGTGCTGAAATATAAGGTGGGTGATAGGCTTTAACTCCCTCACCCACTCCTCCTTTGCTTCTCCCTATGCTAGAAACAATTTTAGCACTGATGATCCAGCACGCTGCAGAGGCAAAGCCACTGGGCTCCAGGAGAAGGCTCAGACAAAACACAAAAGGAAAGGAAGTGCTGGACCTTGGGAGCAGAGGAACCTGCTGGGAAAGCTCCCTTACCTTCACACACTTGACATTAATTCCTGGACAGACAAACTTCTTCCAGAGCAGGATGGCTTTGCTCTCCCCACAGGTGATGGGGTAGGCGATCTCGATCTCCTCGTTCGTTTCGATGGTGCTGGGGTCTGAGGGAGGAAGGGGTGAAAATGAAACTTTCCACCCAAGAAGCTCAAATCCCACAAGGTCCTGAAAGCTCACAGGTTGTGAGGCCCACGCGCAGGAAACCAAAGGAAGGGTTGTTCCCAGTTCAGGATCAGTCCTCTCTCAGTCTTCTCCCTTTACTAGGTCTAACAGCAACTGGCATCTGCTTTTTGACACAGTAACACACAAACTGAAGCTCATCTATCAGGAGAATATGGGATTGGAAACTCAACACATCTGTAAGGGGGTCAGTGAGAACAATCTTGTGGAAAGCACGGATAGCTCAGATTCCTGGGAGCTCTGCTATCTCTTTAGCAGTGCTATCAGATCTTTACTGACAACATATTCTCTTTGCACACAGAGTTTCTGCTGACTTCTGAAGACCCACACCCACACAGGAAGCAAAATAAGATCTAGTGACAGCACCTAATGATAGGAGCCTTTTCCCACAAGCTCCTCAGGATGGCAGGGAGCACGTAGAGCCAACCTGTGTAGTTCCTCCTGAGCATCCAACCCAAACTGTTGGGCTGCCTGTTCAGCAAACAACCAGCACTCAGAGCCTGATGCCTCAGCTGGCACAGACACAACCACCATCCTCACAACCATCACTCCTGCCTGCGAGCGTCACAGACTAGGGTGAAACCTCGGCTGCCCTGGACCCCGTGGGAGCCCTTACCATTCACTGCAGGACAGCCAGGATCTCACTTCCAGGACTTTGAGACCAAGCAGTAACAGCAGACTCTTATTCCAGAGTATGCCCAGACCCTGCACCCACATCCATGCCCGGGAAACAGCATCTGCAGGGGCAGAGCCAGAAGGAAGCCCAGCGAACTGGAGAGCCCAGCTCTGTGGCGACCAGCCCTGCAGAGGAGGGGACTGTGCCCACGCCAGGCAGGAACTCACCGATCCCTTCCTCCAGCTTGTGGATGGTGTGGGTCTCCACGGCCACCACGGCGGCGCTGGCCTCCGAGCCCTCCTGGTAAATCCTGTTGTGGAAGCAGCCATCCGTGAGCAAAGCAGGCAAACCATGGGAAATGACAATTTGCAGCAGCAGGGTTAAGAGTTTGGGTGGTTTCTTTCTCGCCTGCGCTCGGGGAGGGGGATTTTGTTTCAGAGAGTTTCAGCCACAGGCATTTTTTTTGGCAGGTATGAGAACCAGAGATAATCCCAAGGACTGAACCAGGCAGCAGCATTCCCAGTGCTGTCGCTGCTGCCAGTGAAGCAGCTTCCCCGCTCTGATGCAGTTACTGAGGGACAGCAGGAAGCAGAGCAAAATGTCCCAGGATTTCCAGCCCTGGGTGACACTGCAGCACCAGCAGTCACTCTGGGAAGTCACCATCAAGCCCACAGCCGCCCTGCTCTGTACTGTTAGCAAACTAGAGGCAGTATATCTAAGCCCTGACGGATCTTGAGTGAAGATGAAGAGCCTGGTGGCAGCAGTTTCTCTGTGGCAGCTGCCAGGGGTACCACAGAATTCCCTCCAGCAGCTCAGCTTCGTTGTATTTGAGTGGAGGATTATTTCAGGGCAACACTGGCACAGAGACATGCGTGGATCTGGACACAGGGGCACAGACCCACACAGAGTGTGGCAAAAACCCACCCTGGGGGCAGA
>NW_008632506.1:0-208 GCF_000691845.1 Merops nubicus | reverse complement strand
CGGGAGAACCCACACCCGGGGCGCCACCCCACCCGCCTTGCCCGTTCCCCACTGCCATAATCCAGAGGCAACGAGGGGCAGACATGGCCCTGCAGGTCACCCTCAGTCCTCAGGGGCCCCGTGGCAACGACACGACACAAAAGCTTTTCCCACGTTGCCTTTTTCTCCCCAGGGTGCGTGGCACGAAAGCGACGCAGAGCTGGAAGAG
>NW_008632505.1:0-2340 GCF_000691845.1 Merops nubicus | reverse complement strand
CGAGCCGGGAGCCCCAACCCCAGCCGCAGGAGACGTGCCTCGCAGCTCAGGCAAAATAAATGGTTTATCGTTTTCACCTACGGTTTTGAGGAAAACGAACTCACTTTATCTAACGTCCCTCTTTGCCCAGGAAACGTGCCCTTTTGTGTATGTGACCTACTGTCCATGTTGGAATCTGCACGAGCTGGCATTCTGTTCTCTAGTACGTGTTACCTGATGGCACACTGTTCAGTTCAGTGGCTGATGGATCCCCAGTCATCACTCCAAATCCTAGGTGGTGACTGGTCCTCAGCCTGTTTCACATGTGCTACACTGATTTAGCAATCCCGAAGATTATGTGTTAATAAGGAAAACACCCTACGGCCTACATTTTGTATCAACTGTTACAGACTTCCTTACTGAAGAGGAGGGTACGTAGGACTGTGAATACAACACTTAAATTGGGTGGATTTGGAATACCATACCAGTACTACTAAAGACTGTTCTGTAATATTTATGGCTGGTACACTTAAAAGTTGCTTGCTAAGTAAGACATCATGAATCAGTAATATGCCCAGAAATTCAGCTACTCTCCAAGTTCTAGCAATGGTGGTTAGTTCTCTAGACAATACAAAAAACAGAAATTTGTGTAAGAAAAATAACACACACTTCTTTTCTGAATGTACATACTAGCTATAAAAGTTTATGGTTAATTTTGAAGTTCTAACCTAAAGGTTGTTTGAAAGGAGTTACATAATCAAATAGCATAATTGTGGTGTTCCTGGTTTCAGTCTTTATCCCTCAGTTTGCAGGCACATTTTGGTAAACCTGAGACATCTATGAGTGATGAAGGTTTGATAAGCAGAGTCCCCTGGGCCACCCGTTCAGCATATATAAAAGGACTGTCCTCAGATGTCTGTGCCCATTCACAGCTAACAGAAGCACCTCTACCCTTCTAATTGTTATTAGGATACTACAGAAATCATATATAAAGGAAAAGCTTTAGACCTCTTTCTAAAAATACATATTTTGTCCAAGACAAATACAACTTCTGATTTTTAGCTGCTTTTATCATCCATTTTTTTCCAAAGGGACGCCAAGAGACAAAAGAGAACCCGCACTCACAACCAGAACACTCTTCACTGAGCACCGTTAATGGTGCTTTAAAGAGTTTGAAAGCTTGTCAATAAATTCTCTAAACTAAGACCAGCATATTTCATTCAGGAAGGAAGAGAGCAGGCTGGGAAAATTTTCTTCCAAGAAAACAGGCCAACAGAAATCATCAACATGAGAGGAAGTTAGCAAAGAAGGTAAGTTAAGCACATTTTTCTAGGGGTTAAATGCCTGCTCTTTTCTATGGAGATGCATGATGGCATGTGGATGACTCAAGCTTGCCATTCAAATATAGTAATTTCTGTAAATTTAATTCTACTGAAACCGTGGTGAAGACAGTGGCTGCCAGTGAGCAAAGCAATGCATTGGTCAGGTGAAGTGAGGTGATGCTTGGTCGCTGCTGCAGTAGCTGTTCCTGCTTTAACTTCCCCCGCCGCTCAGCTGAGTTCGGGTCCAGGCTGAAAGCAGGCAGCCATGTGGGCAGGGTAGCCAGTAACGCTGCTCTGGCTTCCCAGCAGGCTAATACTACATCTAGCAGGGCTGAGAAAGCATTGGCCAGTACAGGATCTGATAAAACCCCCAACTGTTTCGCGTCAAAAGAAGTAGTTTTCCCAATAATCTAATCATACTTACAGCACTCTTAAAAGCTATACTGTACCATCGTATGCCAAAACCACTGATGGATCTTCACATCCTTGGAATGTGTCAGCAAACCTTTTCCTTGAAGTCTTCGAAAACGATGAAAAGGAAAGGCCTGAAGCAGTCAGTGGTGGAGCTCATGTCAGAATGCAAGACTGCCTGACACTCAACTGAATTTTTTTATTCTAGGTAACATGAATTATTCTGATAGGACATTAGAGAAGAAAAATATTATTGAAAAGTATGTTCTGGGGAGGGCAACAGAAAGAAAAAAATTTATTAAAAGCCAGGCACTGCCTGTTCTTTATCAGCAGAGACAGGAAGCGTAAGGGCAGGGGAGGATATAAACCAGGGCTCCAAGACTCGGACATGGCAGGCCTAGCTCAAAAGCAAAAACCAACCCACCCAATCCCCTTCACCTTCACCCCAAAACATTACTTGGTGAGGGAGCTACAGATATTGAGGTTCCACAGTATTCATTTGCAGTTACTCTCTTTTTCTTCAATCAGAGAAAAGACTGCTGTGGCTCATGCCCTTCTCCAGACCCAACACCACAGAGCGAGCCCCTGCAGGGACGGCGGTCTCCGGAGAGGCGGCGTGTGGCATGCG
>NW_008632504.1:0-3025 GCF_000691845.1 Merops nubicus | reverse complement strand
CCTTGGCGGGCGCCTTTGCAGCTGCAGGAGCGGCTCTGCACGCACCTCCCTGCCAGGAGAGGGTCCGGGCTGCCCCTACTGTCTCTCCAGCTTCTCTCGGGCAGGCGGCAGCAGCCGTCCGGCTCGCCTCAGCCGCACACCCGGAGCTGCCACCGCGCTGCAGGGCAGCGACCTTCCCAGGCAGCTGCTAGCTTGGCATCTCCGTGTGTCTTCAGCTGAACCATTCCCACCCACAGTGGGAGGCCCCTGGCTGCCTTTATCTCAACGCTGCTCGACGTGGAGCTGTGGAGGCTGGTACAAAGCACAGCTGGTGGCCAGGGCTGTCCATACCCAGCTCGTTGTCCTGCTGCACTGGTGCCTCCCCTAGCTGCTGCTGAGCTCGGGCATGGTGTAGGCCAAGTGTTTTTCCTGTCGACTTCAATGAGGGAGCTGAGTTTGGCAACCAAAGCCAGATTTAAGCTGTCACTGGTGAGTAGAAAGATGAATTCTCTTATTCCAGGAGGTCTAGAGGAGGAATTTGTATAATTACTTTGTGGGCAGTGCTCAAAATATCAGGGCTGAATGTTGTGCTGTTAATACAGGGAAATTATATCTGCCATTGTTCCTCTTCCTGTTGGAAGTCATGTGCTGGTGCTTCTGGCTGCTCTATGCATGCATATCGTATGCACCCACCATACGGCTGAACAGCCACAAGAACCCTGTAAGAAGGGACTGTCATGGGAGTATGTAGCAGCAAATTGTTCATAGGATTAATTGATTGACAGGCAGTTTTTCATGTGGACTTTCAAATTAATCGCAAACAAAATTGTTCTGAAAGTGTCCTCTGGGATATGCTTTCCCTTTTCCTTTAAAAAAACTGCAGTTCCCTAGAACAGCTGGTTCTAAACAGAACCTCATTTAACATGAGCATACTGGAACTTTACAAGCTTTGGTGCACTTAGAAAATACAACATGCATCACTGAGTACATGAAATTAAAGAGTAAGATACTACACTTGCAGATCTCCAATTCCCATTTTACATTTAATTTTTAATATTTTCAAACAAAAAGTTTGAATCAAACTCCTTAAGTGCTTAGAATGTAATAGGCAACACCTAAATAGACAACTAAAACTAGAAGGTGCAGAATGTCTGGGCCAATATCTAGGAACTAATTTAAATATACTACTTCAGTATTTCATCAGACAACTTTGTCATCACTGATGATAGTTCTGTTAAGAAAATGTTATAGAGAAGCCCCAGGCTTAAACCTGAGAATCAGTATGCCTTTGAATCAGGGTACCAGAGCTGGCTTATTTAAAAGCATGATAAATGTGTTGCTGGAGGTGGTGTAACCTTAACTATGTTCCTAGTGTAGCAGAACTCTCTCCATGAGGATATAGAGCATAATGCAGCTGTATGCTGCTGTGTCCTTCAGTCCAAAATGTTGCGTATTTGCATGAGTATAAAGCCAGTAACTCTTGAGACTTGTTCAGTTGTGGTGATATATCACACCAGTAACGGTATTCCACTGTTATCAGTAGCCTACAATAGCAGATGATGATTTCTTTTCTTCTTTTAACTGTTATCAATACATTTTCATGCAGTGGGAACCAAACATCTGCCTTCCACCAGGCCTTCAGAATTCTATGAGCCTGCCCTCTTCCCAGGCCCTGCTGTGAGGCATCCTGCTGGCAGCCCTGCCTGCTGCTGCTCTCTGCAGAGTGCTCAGCTGGGCTGCCGGCAGAGCGAGGAATGGGGAGACCCACATTCTGGTGCTGACAGGGCAGAAGCGCTCACTTTTTGGTGCTATTATTTACAACAGTGATGGCAGCTGGGAGATGAATAGGACCTCAGAGATTTTCTGCACAATAGACGATCGTTTGTAGAGTGTTTGTGCTTAAACTCTGGTGGAAATTGAGGTTACCCAGAAATTAAAAGAAGTAGCATTAAATGGGCTTGCTCAAGTCTTTGCTTGATATTCTCAAATGAGGGCTGCATCCTCAACATAGTGCTGGAAACTGCTGCCAGAGTTAGAGGTGCCCTCAAACTGCAGGTAGTGCTCCTGCATGTGTGTGCTTCTCTGTCCGGTCCCCAAGCTGAAGCTACACTTCAATTTATGTAGGTTATGGTGGTGGTAGGCAGGTGTTCTCGGCAGAGAGCCAGAGCAGCTGCTCTCTGTTTTTAATTAAATATTAGTAATCTTCTTCCTGAAGATTATCTCAGCACTAGCATTGTAGCTGTGTTTCTCTCAGTGTTGCCTCCCTCTGTGGAGAGAGCGGGGACTGTGCATTTTTTAGGTCTATGCCACAAAAGACTGTCTGTATGTCATGCAGGTTATAGTCACATCTTCTGTCTCAGTTTTGTAACCTCTACTTACAGTACAAAGCAGTAATGAGGATTATTTATGTGAATACAAGGTGCAACGACAGTAGACTCTTTGCAGGCTTTAAAGTAATACAATTAAGCCAGAACCTTATGTTAATTTCCATGTAACCCATGAAAGGATAAGAAGTTTTGTGTAAATTTTCCACAAATTATAACTTGCAGAAAAGCTTAAACATGGGTGTTTTCAATTCAGAAAGCGTGTTTTGGGAAGAGAGCAAACATGGGCGATTTGAGGAAATCTGAAGCCTTTGGAATTTCAAATCTGGTGCATACTTGTGCCATGTCCCACGGGGAAATGGAGCACCGTGCAAGTTTATTTAGCTGAACAGGCCAACCTGAAGCGCACAGAGTCCCCAGTCACTGCCTGTGTCTGCTCCCTGCCTTCCCTTCAGGTCCTTGGGGCTGCTGCGCCGCGGGAACGCCTCTCGGCTCCACACCCAAGGCAAGCGCTCGGGAGACCTGCTTTCGTGCGGGCGTCAGCACAGCCGCTTCCCGCCTGCCCCCTCCCGCCCAGGGTTCCCCTGTCTCCAGCACCTAGCAGTGCTCATCGCGGGGGTTCTGCCTTGCTCACAGGAATGAAGGCCCTGCGAGGCTGGCGGAGCGCTGTCAGCCTGAGGGAGCGCTCGGCGGGAAGGCGGTGGGCGGTGACGGGCGGCCCC
>NW_008632503.1:637-1042 GCF_000691845.1 Merops nubicus | reverse complement strand
CTCTGGGCACCCTCACCTGCCTGGCACCCACCTGGTCCAGCACCATCTTCTTCACAGCCACCACTTTTGTGGTCCCCGGGACGAGCCGATCCAGGATCCTGTACCAGCCGCCCACGACGGGGCCCTGCAGAAGCCGAGGGTGAGGGGCTACATCCTGCTCTCCTGTGCCATGGGGTGCCAGGGCTGTGAAAGTGGCTCTGCCCCAGGACACAGGGACCAGGCCTGTCCTGCCTCCTCTCCTGGGGGGCCGTGTGCTGCTAAGGGGTGGCCCTCTGAAATGCTGGGGTTTGAAACCACAGCCCTGCATTAAGGTTGGCATATGGGTGATCCCCACAGCCCTTCATCCAGAGGGGTGAGTTTGCCTTAGAGCTTCCCCCCAGGGTGCGGCCGGCCCTGCAGGGAGAG
>NW_008632503.1:0-432 GCF_000691845.1 Merops nubicus | reverse complement strand
CCTTGTGGGCACCTTTTCTTACTTGTTTAACGGGCTGCTCTGGCTGTTTCCCATGCCAGCTGTGGGCACCCTCGGGTCACTGTTTGTACCCCCTGTTGTGGGCCGGGTCATGTAGTTTGTGGGATCGTTGGGGGTGGTGTCGATCATGTCTGAGCTTGTTGACCTGTTTGTACCCCCGGCAGTCATTCACACAGTAACATTTCTGTCTACAACACAGTCTGTGCATTGGTTCATCTCCCTGCTGGGGTTATCATTCTTGTTGGCCTGGTCATTGGCAAAACACCCTCGCACCAGGCAGACACAGGGATGGATGCCCATGGGGATGCCTGTAGCCCCCCTGGGCCCCACAGATCACTGCCAGGCAGCACCATCCCAAGGCACCACAGGCCAGCTCCTGCAGGGTGGCCAAGGGGATTCACACCTCACACTGAG
>NW_008632502.1:276-1592 GCF_000691845.1 Merops nubicus | reverse complement strand
AATAGAATAAAATATTTAAATAAGAATCTGATACCTGTTGAGTAATTGTCATAAGACAATGGTTCACCATTCATATGATGACAAATGGGGGATTAGCGCAGAGGAAAACAAGCCATCAGAGACTGTGGGAAGCAGAAAAATAGACACAAGTGGAATAGGGGAATGGAAAGCAGAGAAACATAAAGTCAACACAGAAACTAATGTCAGAAAAGTCTTTTTCTGATAAAGAAATAGGCTTAAAAAGTTATACTGAAGGACAGAAGATACCAGAAGAGCCCAAGTAAATAAACTACTTATAGCTCATATCCTTTCCTATATACATATATATAATATATATATATATCACATAAAAGATCTTTGGTGCTGGCACATGGTAACAAAGTAATAGTAATCACATGTGAAGGAGTAGTAATAAAAAAATAAAATACTGACTGTACTAACCTAGGAGGGTAATGTGCTTATGTCTAATACATATAGCCGTAAAATTATAACACTAATTATATTTTTGATGAAATATGGTATTTGAATCTGTCCAAAGAGGTAGTCTCTTGTCATGTGTGCTCTCTGGAGATACTGTAGTGCTCAGTCATCTACACGCATTTGTTGTGACTGGGAAAATCTTGCTGAAAAGAGCACAGCTGACCCATGATTCTTTCCTAATTCTTTCCTAATGTTTCCTATAGCTCAAAAAACCAGACAGGTCCAGTTTATAGACAGGTCCTGCAGGCAAAATTCACGTGTTTCCAGTCTGACTACACACTTCACAGCAGATGGCCTGTTCACAAGCTTAAACCATTGACGTGTGTCACGGAAACACCTGAAGTAGAGAAACCCCAAATGTATAGGCATAGCTAAGCAACTGAGTTCCTTTGTAGATTAGGGAACAGGAACTATCTGTCCTGTGTAAGTTTGAAGCAGGAACTTAATTGCTCATTAAGCTCCACAGCTGTGTGCAAACCGGCAAGGATCAGGCAGCTCAGCATCTTGTGCCAAGGGGTGCACAGTACACCGTGAGGAAGACATACAGCCTTCCTCCCCAAAGACCCTCAAGACGACCACCGACGGCAATGCGCAAGCGCAAAAAGGAGGGGACTTGCGATAATGAATGGATCGTAATATCTCCACCTTCTCTTGGAATCCTAATGATGACGCATGAGTAGTTATAGGAACCATGAGTGATTTTACCCCATATAATCCCAGCTACCTGTCCCTCTGGTGTGCAAGTTTGGAGGAGTGATCCCCCTCACACCCGGCGCCGTAATAACCGTACCTGCTTTATAACCCCCCCCCAAACACACACACAATTCTAGGGCTTG
>NW_008632502.1:0-231 GCF_000691845.1 Merops nubicus | reverse complement strand
CTGTCCAGCACGCCCCCTGCAAGGGTGCAGAGCCACCCCCGCGGCCGTCACCCGCTCGTCCCCAGGCAGCAAAAACGGAGCTGCGCCAAGAAACACTGTTCTGCGGCGCCCGTCACCCCGACTGCGCTTCCAGTTCTCCGGAGAGCTTGGTTCCTCGCTCTTCAGAGAGCTGCTTATTTAGGACACCGATGTGGGCTCCCGGGCCAGCCGGGGACTCCGAACTCCCTCGCT
>NW_008632501.1:0-301 GCF_000691845.1 Merops nubicus | reverse complement strand
ATGGTGTTCATTAAAGCAGCTACAGGACGATTCACCTTGTGTAATCAGACCACATAAACCTTTGCTTTGGAATTGTTCCAAGGGTACCATAAAATCAACCCCCACGGAACCACAGGGGGGGGGGGTTTCACTGTGCCCGTGGCCTTTTTGGGCACCAAGGAGGGCTGAGAAGGGCAGGGGGATGGAAAATCCACCCCCTCAGCACCAGCAGCCACGGGGGAGCCTCAGGAGAGGGCGTGAATTTTTCCTCAAATTGCCCCAAAATGAGTTCCTAGGAGAAGGAAAGGATTTGGAGAGTCAG
>NW_008632500.1:0-1038 GCF_000691845.1 Merops nubicus | reverse complement strand
CTGGCCCGTCCCAAAGCTGCCGGCACGGGCGTGTTGCAGGCCCGGCGCTCTGGGAGACGGTCGCCTCGGCTCTGGGTGCCCGGCGGCTGGCCAGGCGAGGACGGGTGTCACCAGATGGGATGCGGTCGCCTAACGTCACCCTGCTGCTGGGCCAGGACGGCTGGGTGGAGCACGTGGACAACGGGATCAGGTAGGCGGGAGCCGAGGTGCAGGTCGTGGCCGGTGCGGGACGGGGCTGCCCTCACCAGGCCGGCGATGTCTCGCAGGTACACGTTCGATGTGACCAAGTGCATGTTCTCACCGGGCAACATCACGGAGAAGCTGCGCGTGGCCTCGCTGCCCTGCGCCGGGGAGGTCCTGGTGGATCTCTATGCAGGTAAGGGGAATGGCAGGGCAGCTGGGAGAGTGATGTGGGTATCGATGGTGTCCAGGTGGATGGGAAATGTCATTTTCCAGCCTGGGCTGGAGAAACAGACAGGGTTAGAGCTCCTGCCCAGGCTGTGAGCCCTCAGGTAAGCTGGCACCACTGCCCCTCCTCTCTCTGTTGCTGTTGGACACTCAGGATGACCTTCCACTGAGGCTCTGCAGAGTGCTGCCCTGTCCCTAGAGCTGGTCATGGGAACCATTTGGATCCAGCACAGAGATTTGTCCTTGATATTGTCTCTGGGAAGCCCCTGTAAGGGGAATGGCAGGGGTAGTGATGTGCTTTGATGACCAGCTGGGGCTATCTGAAGTGTCCTGTGCCCCGAGGTGTCTGGGGAGATCACATCAGGCGTTTGCATGTCAAGAGAGACGGTGTTTTGTGCTGGGGGAAGTTAGCACTTCTAATTTGTGGCACCGTGATGGTGACAGAACTGCCCTGGATTGATTAAAATAAATGTGGTTTGGGCACTTCTGCACAGAGCAGAAGCTGAGCAGGGCAGGTCTTGAGCTGATGGCCAAACACCAAAGGTAAAATAAGCTCGTCTATAAACATTTTTCAAGATAGATTTTGCTTTTGCAGGGGAGGCGGGGATAATTTTCCATGTTCCCAACATC
>NW_008632499.1:0-2243 GCF_000691845.1 Merops nubicus | reverse complement strand
GGGGCCGGCGCCACTAGCACTGCAGTTTGCGGATGCTGCGGGAGAACCGCTTGAACGCCCGCTGCCCTTTCTGCCACCGCTTCAGGGAGGTGATCACCAGTTCCCCAGCTTGCTTTTGCCCCATCACCAAGTAGGGGACGTTGATGTCGTTCATCTCGTCGCAGGTACACTGGAGGCCACCTTTGAGCCAGAGCACGATCTTCCTCAGGTCCCTTTCTGTCAGCCCGTTCAGCTTGTAGATGGTTTTGCTCTTTGTTTCGGGGGTGATTTTGGTATCCCCATTGATGTAGGCAATCTCCTTCACTTTTATCTTCAAGGCTAATAGAGCAAGGGGAGGGGGAAGTGGGGAGAAGGAGAGAGATTGAGAGGTTTTTTCCCATTAGTGCACATAAAAAGGACCTGGGGAGGGAGGTGCTCTATTGCTAATTAAACTGTCAGGGCTGACAGAAGAGGCAGCAGGTGGCTCCATTTCTAAAGCCACAAAGGGCATGCAAGTCATTTCAGCTTGAATCAACCTTAGAGCTGAGTTTTTTGGGGTTTCTTTTCTCCTCTTCCCCCCTCCCCCACTTTTTCCTTTCTAAATTAGTATTTTCTCTGGGATTTTCTCCTGTTTGCAAACAGCAAGAAGGCGGGTTTGCAACTTTCAGCAGAGCTCCATTTTTTTTTTTTTTGCTGAGAGAGGACAGTCTTCCTGAAACTAGAGTTTGAAGGGGAGGCGGGAAGGCAAGTACCTAGACTTAATCTGAAACCTGATCTCTGCTGTGGCTGAAAACTTCTAAACTTAATTTATTAGGCTGGAGAGGATTTTAGGCAAACCTGTAAGGAAATGATATTTCACATGCATTGTTTTTTTTAAAGACTAGATCCCATGGAGGGCAAATTGGTCCAACAGCTGTATTCGATTTGGTAAAATAACTAGGAGGGGGATACAGGGCTCTGTAAAAATCTGTGGGACATGTTTAGCTTTAGGAGGATTTATCTGAGTGCAATTTGCAGGCCAAAGCTATTGGTTGTTTTAGCAATTACATCACGCAGCCATGGTTTCGGGTTTGGGGGGGTGGTGATTTGTTGTTTTTAAAAATAAAGACTTTTGAGTTGTTGTAGGTATTTATACTACAAATCTGTTTCCAGGTATAAACATTGACCTATTATGTAAGGATTCCCCTCCTTATTCCCTTTTTCTCTTCAAATGCTAATGTGTGGATAATGTGCCGTTCAGTTGTCTGTGTGGAAGGGGCTTTCTTGTCCTCTTCTAACCCCAGATCCTCCCATTAAGTTTATACCCCCAATTGTCTGTGCATTACCTTCTCTGTCAAATGATACATAGAGCTTCATTCTTAATCTGCGGAGAGTCTTTCTTACCATACGTGAGATTGGTCATGCAGCTCTTTCTCATACGTCTAAATGAAGCTCTGCTCTACTTCTCCCCAGGCAAGACTCTGGATGAAAGATTCTTTTTTTTTTTCCCCCCATTTCACTTTCTATTCGGTTTGCCGGCAACATCCATATAAAAGAGCGCTACTTTGAAACAGCAAACAGAAAAGGACTATAAAAAGGGCTACTTTTATGCCGAGGTGGAATTTTGTGTTTCATGACCCATTGGTCAGATGAGTCCATCTGCAGATAAGACAAAGCCCTGCCTTTATTCAGGCTCATCCCTCACTGACTCCGCTAGGACTTTTTTTTTTTTTTAACCTGATTCTCAGCTCTCAACTTTCAGCCAAGGGGAGCTCTGCTTCCACTTACCGAAGTCATTTTTGCAGAGGTTTTCCACGATGTCGTTATCATCTTCATTTTTGTTTTTGCAGGCATCGCAGACCTTGGGTGCTGGAAATGCAAGGGACAGTCCCCGTCAGGCTCGGGGAGACGGGAACAGCAGGTGGCGTTGGGAACCCCTCGGGAAGCGCCGGTTTTCTATCCCTCGATCTCACCATCCCAGCCCTGGCGGCTTTCTCCCCCCTGCCCGAGCACTTACCTTGCTGCGGTCCCCCTGGAGGGGGGCACGGTGTGATTTAAGGTCACACCTCAACCAAAAGTTTTGTTGTTTTTTTGTTGTGTGTTTTTTTTTTTTTTTTTTTTCCTTTTATCGTGGAAAGAGTAAAGGTGGGGGGGACACGACACAAAGCAGCCCAGCCCCGCGCTTTAGCGATGATCTTTGCGTAAGGATCGTCCCTCTGGGAGCCGCGCGGCGAGACTTCGGGGTCTCGGACCGCTTCTTTGGGGACGGAGGCGGGCAGAAGCCG
>NW_008632498.1:0-4017 GCF_000691845.1 Merops nubicus | reverse complement strand
TTGTTTGGGGTGCTTTTGTTCATTTTACAAGAGACAGCACCAGGTAGCACCAAATGGGGCAACAGAGTAAAGATTTCAGTTTAATTCCTCAAGAGCCAGACTAGAACATTCCATTGAATGAGCCTCAAAAGGCACAAATAAAACCACTACAATTTCAACAAGGAATTTTAACATGTCTAACTCCTTGCTCCTAATTGCTCAGCACAGAACTTGACAGAGGCAGGTAAGTCAATGTGATTTCAATTACTAAGCAGGGGCAAGAGATGCTGAGAATGTGCAGAGTACAAATTTCCCTGAAGCACTGCAGAAAAGAAAACAGCAAGAACCAACAATGAACCCACAGAAGAACCAAAGAACCTTTCTCACTGGGTGGTAATTTTCTAAAAACATTCACTATAACTCCAGAGGGTGGGGAAATAGTATTTTTAAAGTTCAACTCCATTACCTTTGTATCATGACCAAATTCAGCAAACTGGGGCACGTTTTCCTGATTGGCATAACCCATGAAACCATCATTAATTCAGAGTTTTTGCTGCTTTCCCCTCAAAAAAAGACACCTTCCTTTCAAGAGGATACTTATATTTTTATATGAGGAGAGCCTTTATTTTTGCCACTTGACACATGTCCATCATTTGAGCAGAAATATGACCCAAGCAACTAACTTAAAATTTACTCAGCAGCTCCAACAAAACACACAGTGAAAGGGTGCTGAGAAAATGGTTGCTGCACAATAACCACAGTCCTTTGACCTCAACATCAATATTGCCCTTTCAGTGGAAAATGTCACCAAACCAGACAAATCTATCAAAATTATAACAACTAAGCTCCTGCCCCATGGGGGGAATCCTTTCCTGGAGCACTGAGTAGGCTGTTCACAGATGTTTCATTTTAGAGGCATGGCCCAAGCAGACAATAGCTCAGATTGACAAGGTCTCAAGCCTAAAATGCTTTGGCCACGTTGGCAGTGAAAAAAAATCCACAAGATCTGTGTTCCACTTCACCATATGAATAACCATGAAGAATAACAATTAGAAAAAATATCTCAAATATGGGGATTAAGAATGGATCTAGTAGGCAAGAGGAATCATTTCCTTGCTTGAAGGGGTTATCTCTGAAGACCTTCAACCCTAGAAGATATGATGTGCCTGAGATCTTCCATTTTAGTTCTCCACAGCAACATGATTGAGCCCCTCTCCCTGATTATTCAGAGAAGAGCAAAGCTAAACTTCTAGCAGGTGAACTGGATGCTGAATGCACCACTTCAGAAGATAATTTGTTCTGACATAGAAGGGACCTTGTCTTGTTTGCCAGTAAATACTGCAGTGGAGATGCTATTTCATTTCTGGACACAGCACCCTTACCTGCAATTAACTCTGTCACATAATTTTCATTCCACTCAGGTTATCCTGATAGGCAAAACACTCAGTAAAAGAGAGGCCTGGATCACCAGGACTGAGCCACACTTCATTTCTCTTGGCTAAGATGAAGGCAAGAAAGGAAAATTCAACTCCCAAGAAAAAAAGTGAGGGCCTTTTGTTATATTACAAGAGCAAAGATAACCTGCTACCACCATGACAGACTCTGAGGACCCAGATTTCAAACCTGCAGCTGAAGAAAACACTTGGTTAGTGTGTAAGTCTATTGGAAGCTTTGTCAGACACCCTCATTCCCTGCAGTTTCCACAGGGTTTACCAGGTACTGCATCACCTTTCAGGAAATGGGTGTCTGTGGACATTGCTGACCCTCACCAGGTGGAGAAGGCAACTGATCTCCAGTTTTGGGAAGGCTTATTAGGATGTCTGTGTTTTTAGAAGAAAAGAAAGATTATGGGAAGGCTAACTACTCCCCTGTCACTAAGAGACTAAAAATATTTACAAACCCTTACACAACAAAATAGCTGCATACTGAGCAACAATCTTGGGTCTTATTTACATTCCAAATCAGGCTCCAGGAAAATCAGCTTTATATTTGGGGCAGCAGGCATGAGAGTGCAACCAGCCCCAAATGGCCTGCTGGATAAAGGAATGGAAACCTGAGTTATTTGGTGACACTTTCTTCTCCTCCTCCTTAGAAGCAACACATGAGTTGAATGCATTCAGAAGGAAACTGGAGAACATTTGTGAAGCTCCTCTTGGCCAGCAGCAGGGGGAGGGACACAGCAGGCAAGGGAGAACACTGGATTTATCCTGGATGTAGGCAAACTACATCTACATCACCTTCTGTTTGGAGTTGCTTTTTATTTGGGCAATTCCCTCAAGTAAATACTCCTTAGGTAATCCAACCAACTCACACACCTAATTTGTTAAATCAAAGTAGCTGAAAAGCTTTTCTTCACCAAGTTACTACACAAGCTATAAGAAGAGAGACTAAAAGGGATTTTTTGGTCCATCCCCTCCCTCACACACATCCCTCCTCAAGATTCTCACCTGCTGCAATAAGAATGGGATTTTAAAAGAGAAGAAAACATCCCCCTGAACAGAAGATTATTCTATTAAAATCAATCTCCTAGGATACAACCAGGAACAGTGGATCTTATAGAGAAGATTTTAAATCTAGTGAAAGTCTTTAACTTTGGACAGTCCACAAGAACATGAATTTATAGCAAGAAGCAGCATACACAGTTTATGGCTACAACCACCTGCACTTAAGCACCAACTCAGAAGCTGTGGCACAACTACAACTGACACCAACACCTCCCACAACAGATAAAGAATTATTTTTCATACTCTTTAAATTAAGCAGAAAAAACTTTCCACATTAAAAATGTCTTGTGCAACTCCCCTCTATATTGCAAAAGCACAGGAGAAAAATAGCTTTGCTTACTTCACATTCTGCCCTGAATTTCACAGAAACACCCATGTTGCATAATTCCCTAATAAGAGAAACTTTTTAGAGGATGTCTGGCACAAAGAAAAGTTAAATCCATTGTGAACTTTGCCCTTTAGGAGTCCAAGATGTATTTTTTGTAATAAATATGTAAAAATAATTACTAAGAAAATGCATTATTAGTGTGTCATCATGCTAATATCTGGAAATTTTACTCACCACACACCTTTAAAAGTTCATGAATCAAATAAATAATTACTAAGAAAATGCATTATTAGTGTGTCATCATGCTAATATCTGGAAATTTTACTCACCAGACACACACCTTTAAAAGTCCATAAATCAAATAAGGAAAACCTGTACAAACTTTTTATTTCATTAAAAAGCCTCATGGAAGTTAGAAGCATGAGAAAGATAATAAAGCCTAGAGATGATCACCTTTTTCTGTCTGCTATGCCTTCAATTTCAGCTACACTGATAATTTCATCCTATTTCTTCCATTTTGAAAAGACAAAAAAAAAATCTATCAATCATAGTCATTCATTTATGAAAATGTTTCAATATTTCTAACTGAAACCTATCCCCTTTATTCAACATTTTCCACTGATCTGTCACCACCTGATACTAAGCAGAAAGAATCTGCTCAGGAACATCTCTGCTGTTGACACCAAATCCCTGCTTTTTCAGAGCTGGGTGGAACAGGAGAAGACACTTGTGCTCTACAGCCCTTGGGTCTCATAGTCCACACCCATTTTTCAGCATCAGATCGAGTAGAAAAAGGGCAGTTCTTGCCCACAGCAGCTAAAGCTCCTCTCTCCTAACAGAGGATGAAGAACGTGCCTCAACTTCAGTTCACAGAATTTTTTTAGAAGAGCTCTGAGATGTTTAGGAGTCTATTTAAATAGTCAGGAAACATCTGGCACAGCAGCAGCTCCTGCAGCTCTCACTGTTCGGGGATCTACTCGGGTGTGAGGGGAGAAGCTTCTGATTCTCACACCGATCCCTCGTTTGGTTTTTATAGCTGTTCAATGCCAACGAGCATAGATCCACTAAAAATAAACCCGCAAACCCAACCACCGCCCCCTCAAACGTACTCCAGCCTGCGGTACGTTCACACACGTTCTACAACCCTTTACTCACACACCGACACCCATCCACCCGCTCCCGGGCGCGGGGGAAGGCACGGCGGGA
>NW_008632497.1:2074-2370 GCF_000691845.1 Merops nubicus | reverse complement strand
TCAGCCCACAGCCCACTCACCCTGCGCCCGGCTTTATTTCAGGCAAAGCATTTCGGTGTGGGGCAGCGCATAGGGGCTCAGCACCGCACAGCACCCGCTTCCCGCCCCCATCCCTCTCCTTACAACAGGAGAGGGTCTCCCACCCATGGGGGATGCCAGCCCCGCAGCACTGAGGGCAGAAGTGGGGTGAGCCAACAGCTCTCCTCCCACAGTGACGGGCAACCCCTCATAAAAAGCTGCCTCACAGGCAGGGGAGCAGTATCTTAAATAAGTTCCCTACGCTGCCACCAACAAGG
>NW_008632497.1:456-1795 GCF_000691845.1 Merops nubicus | reverse complement strand
TTTTCTGGGGGTGGTCCCTGTCCCGGCGCCGCAGCTGGAAGCTGGTGGAGTTGAGGTGGAGGAAGACGTCGGCGGTGCTGTCCTGGCGCAGGCAGCGGCCCCGGCCCTAGCACAGCATGGTGCTGCAAAGCTGTGCCGCCGTTGTGACGTTCGTGATGTAACGGCCCAGGTCACCCTCCAGGTAGTCCTTGATGACCTGGCATGAGTCCTAGGGAAGGGAGGCATGTTAGAGTGACCCCAGGAAAGAAGCACCCCAGGTGGGGAGGACACTCAAGCAGCCACTCTCCCTCTGGGGACAGGTGACACCCCCCCACCCCACCCCAGCTACCTCCCCAGAAGCACATTTATCCCCAGCCTACCCGGTTTTTGGTGTAGTCTGCATCACCCCAGAAAATGGCTCCAGCTGCACCTAGTGCCGCACTCTCTCCAATGGTGGAGATCAGGTCCATCTGAAGGGACAGAACCCAGTTAGTGTCAACAGACCCCACACAGCACCCATCTTGCCAGCATGGTGCACCCTAAACAGCCCACTGTGGAGTCAGAGAAGCAAGACCCCATCTCTGCTCCAGGCCACAGGGAAGAAGGGACTATCCCAGCTCCTTGGGGACAAGGCTCCCCACCACCACCACCAGCCCTCCCCAGGTGCTAAGCTAGCACAACACAGGGGCTGTTGGCTCATATCAAAGGGCCATGCCAAAGGGCACTACTCCACACCCCCACACAGAGACAGCCAAACCATGGAGTGCCAGTAGCACCATAAGGGCAGACACCAGCCTCCAGAGCCAACCTGCTCCAGGGGAGCAAGACAGGACATGGGCAGAAGGACCACTTCAGCCGATACCAGAGCCCCAGGTACCCAGGTCCTGCGATGAGGATGTCCCAGTGGTGCAGCCCTACCTGGCTGAGCAGGTCCAGCTTGCGGGTATAGGTGGGCCGGGTGTATACAAAGACAGGCAGGGAGTAGCCATCATGGTGCTGCTGCGAGATGCGCATGGCCTCCATCACCCGTGCCCGCACAAACTTCCGGCTGTTGGGGGTGGAGGCCAGGAGTGGGTCGAGGTAGATGGAGGGGTAGAGTGCCTTACTCTCCCTCCAGAGCCATGCCAGCTGGTCGTTGCGTGTCTTCTCCACATCTGGGCACTGCCCGGTGTAGCTCTCCTTGTTCTTGCTGTAGTCATGGTTGTAGCAGTCAGGGAAGAGGTAGAACCCCCAGAGCTGCTTTGGTCGGTAGCTCTTGGCCACGTGCAGAGTGCTCACCATGAACTGCCAGGCAGCTGACTCAAACTCAAACACCGCCTGCTTGTTCACCTTCTCTGAGGACCAGCTGGGCTGCCGCTGG
>NW_008632497.1:0-399 GCF_000691845.1 Merops nubicus | reverse complement strand
CAAGCCACAAGGGGCCCGCCCCTCCTCCCAGTCAATGACAGCCAGCCCCTCCTTGGCAGGTGAGCGGATGTACTTGCTGATGCCTTCATGGAGGCGGGCAAGGTGCTCGGACAGGCTGCCGTTTTGGGGGACTCCACCGTTGATGGCCACACGCTGGCTGTTGTAGTAGGGGTAGAGCCCCAGGCGCTCCTTGTAGAAGATGGTGAGGTTCTGCCCCACAAAGCCCTCGTTGGGGGATGCCTGCAGGTCGAAGAGGCTGAAGTCGAGGGACACCTGGAAGCGGGGCTTGCAGTCCTGGGTGGGCACGTTCCAGGCCACCAGAAACGGCCGGCGGGTGAGCAGCGGGGTGGCCGCTGGCTTCTTGGGGAGCTGCCGGGCCAGGGCGAGCAGGGCCAGCCA
>NW_008632496.1:0-2062 GCF_000691845.1 Merops nubicus | reverse complement strand
CCCCCCCCTTGGTTTTTAATTTTTTGCCCCTTTCTCCTTAAACCCTCCCCCCAGGTCTCTTGGTGTAGGATACGCTGGGGAGAGGGAACCTGCGCAGAAAACCAAGTGGGTCAAGGGACCAAAGTAAATGTTGTGATAGAACCGCCAATCCCAACTCGGTACAAGTGCGAGGAGGGACGGAGGTAACGTAATACAGATGCTGTACCGATGTCGGAGGAGCTCACGTGTGGTTCCTAGAATTAACTCCATCCTACCAGTATAAACAGCTCATCCCTTAATTGTGCCGTACTGCTAATTAACAGAATTTTAAAAATCCACTTCTGCCCAAAAGAGAGCAAAATCGCAGTTCCGAGTGTTCTGCTTTGGGAATCATCTAAGTTGTTTTTATTTGTTTTCCTGATTTCAGAAAGGGAAGAACCCTTCTGTCCTTGCAGTTAGCATTATATAAATTCCCCAGACACACACTGTGCAAAATCTATTAGCAGTATGCTGCAGTCCTTGCTCTGCAATCTGTTGGTATTTTAAAGTACGGATGAACTGTAGTCTCCCACAAATCATTTTTAATTCAGTGCCGGTTAGATGTGTGCCACAGCGAGGGATCATCTCCTGCCTTTTTTTTTTTTTTTTAAGTTTGCTGGAACAAGACCGCTGCTGAAGTTAAATCAGCACATGCGTCTTGCAACCGCACTTTAGCAAGTGGATTATAATAACAACCCCCTCAACGCGTGTCTCACATGAGGAATCTTTTATGCCGCGCTGTATTAAGACTTCTTTTTTTTTGTCATATTGTTTAGCTCTGGGAAAGAAAAGGAGGAGAAAAAAAAAGAAAACAAAGCAATTAAAAAGATTGACAGGTATGGGTTTGTGTGAGACCTATTTGTAATTGTCAGGGTGACGTGGGCAAGAGGAGGAGGAGTAACAAACTGAAGCAGGAAAAGCAGCTCGATGTGTCTGTCTATCAGTTGAGACTGTCTGAGAGCCCTGGGATCCGAATGTGTGTTATATTTCAGTGAAAAGAGAAGAGAGGGAGAGTGGATCTCTTTCTCTCCCAGGAGTTTAAAGGAGGGGGGACAGTTCACGTTAATCTCTCCCACTCAGTGAATGTCTTTTCTTCCTCCCCCCCCTCCCTCTTTGCACACGCTCTCCGGGGTTTTTCTTGGTTTTGGAAATTTTTTGTGTGTGCTTTTTTTTTTTTTTCTTCTTCTGTTGCAGATCAAGATCGGCCAAAAAAAAATTCCATGATAAAAAAATGTGTTTGTATGATATTTAGTATCAGAAGAAGCTTCGTTTTGTGGAGGAAAAAAAGGGAGAGCAAGAGAGAAAAGTAGTCCTCTCCGGTGGTGACACTGTTTGATCTGTGACTGTTTGGAAGGTGGAGGAGTGACTGACATTTCCCATCCGGTGTATATGTATGTATGGGGGTTTTACTCCGTTTTATTATTTGCTTTCTTGCTCTTAGACTAAGTGCTGGGAGGAGAAGGAGAGACTGGATCGACCTCGTTTTTTGCACAATGAACAAACTATTATCAACGCAATAAAAAACCAAACAAACAGCCCCCCCCCAACAACAACAACAGCAACACCACCACACAAATCCACGAGCCTGAAACGAGCCAGCCAGCGAGCGAGCGAGAAAGTTGCGCTTTGAGACTCTTTGATCTCGGAGAAAGCCTGAGAGGGGGGGAGTGACTGAATTTACCGTCTCATCGCCGCCGCTTGCTCGGCTCTCTACTGCGAAGAAGGAGAAGAAGACGAAGAAGTGATTAAGGAAAGGAGGGGGAGAAGGGGAGAGAGGAGAAAAAAAAAAAAAAAGAAACGAAAGAAAGATAATGGATTTGGGCTACAGATTGAACTGATCAAATCTTATTTATTTTGCACATCCCCACTGGCATCTCCCCTGCTGCTGCTGCTGCCGAGAGGACTGAAGAGCTTTGTCTTATAAGGAACTTAAAAGAGAGAAAGAGAGAGAGAGTGTGTGTGAGAGAGAGAGGGAGGAAAATTAACCTTGTAAATGAAAACATTTCCTAAGCAAGTTTTTGGAGTGGCGGCGGAAATTGGCATC
>NW_008632495.1:502-770 GCF_000691845.1 Merops nubicus | reverse complement strand
ATGATTTATATAAGGCACAATAAAATAGTATTTGAACAAGTGCTAAGTGTTAATCTAAAACCTAAAAGGAACCATACTCAAACAAAATACAGCTTATTAAATAAAGAACAGAATATGATGCTTAATCTTTGTATTGAATCTTATTGCTGCTAATTTCTGTAAAAGATTTTAGGATGGTTAACTACTTTAAACGTGCTCAATAAGAAAAAATAATTTCAAATGCTGCTTTGAAGTTACAAGACAAGCAAACAATCAGCTGGTTAACTGT
>NW_008632495.1:0-255 GCF_000691845.1 Merops nubicus | reverse complement strand
TTTATGCCTGTGCACCCTCCTCCCCATTTCTGAAGTAACCATCCAATGAAGGAGGGGTGTCTAAAGACAAGGACTTTGCAAGCACTTGTTTTCTTTTTTTAAATAAGCTATTACTGTTCTTGAATAACATAGCTAGGTTAACCAGCCAAATTACCCAATTAACACTGTTCTTTTTGTTATAGCTGTTGGAAAATAAGTAATGGAAGGATGGAGAAAGCAAAACCCTAAAATATAGAGAGGGAACTATTTTAAAAG
>NW_008632494.1:0-15395 GCF_000691845.1 Merops nubicus | reverse complement strand
TTATTATTCTTACATTAATATTATATATTTTTTATATCCTCCTCACTCATCATTTCAGAGACTAAAATGTCACCAAATATGCTGTCCAAGTAACATGGGTTTGGGGTAAGATTTTTCTCCAATAAGAGAAGGGAAAAAAATCTTTCCAGCTAGTATAGTACAAACCATGTTATTTTCTGATGAGTCTTCTGCTTCTCTATAAATTTATTTCTCCATAAACGTTACTGCATGTAAACAAATTAAAATAAGCCTTATTTATTAATCAAGCTGAAATGCTACCAGATAGGCAGACATCTAATTCATAATGCAGAAGACATTCACCGTCCTCCTTTATCAGATTTTACCACATTTCCACTTACTAATGAAATAGCACAGATGCAATCTCTTATACTGAATAACCTCAAACTTATTTAAATTCCAAATTTTAATTTGCCAGCAATATTCCACATTGAATTTACACTAATTTCCAGGAGTACTGTGAAACTTAAATTAGATGAAACCAATCTACGCCATTTTTTTCCCCTTGGAAACATGCTAGTAGGAAATTATGTTCTTTGCGTATGACCCCAAGCATGGTAGGTTATATATTTCAACATACACTATGAAATTCATTAGTATGGAGAGTGTGTGGGGATTAATTTCTCTTATAGTTCTTTATCATTCACAAGATTCAAAAATATTGTAGCTGTTCTGTACATTTTACAACAGAAAGTTGAATGAACAGACAAGTGTCATGGACAGCTTGAATTTCAAGTAAATACTGACAACTAAGGAATGTCTTATATTTAATTTTTCATTTATTTAATTCAAATGACATCTCAAACTTTTTACATATAGCTGATATTGCTGTAATAAAAAAAAAGTTTTCTTGAAATAAAGATTTTGCAGTCAGGGAATGCATTTCCTTGATTTTAGTCCTGTCACATAATTTAAAAAAATAGAGATAACCTATTTCCATTTTCCCCTAAGATTGCATAAGGTTTAAATGAAGCTGTCACGACAGAAATGTAAAATGTGAAGAATGGTCTAAAAGATTACAAAAAACTTTCACTTGTGCTATGGCTCTGCCATCAGAGGCTATTTGTTCCAATTTTCATACCAGCAGATGATGCAGTGTATGTCACCAGGAGTAGAAACAGAACAAAATAGATAGGACAGTGAATGGGACAGGGGGAAGAAAAATATTGTAGGATTGATCTAAAAAAAAAAAATAAACAAGCTAAGTAAACCAACAACTAAACCATTTAAGTATAATAGTCTCCCCCAAAATTTAAGCTGCTAGCAGTTCCCAAATTTAAACAAATAAAATAACAATGGAAGGGTGTGATGTTCTCACCATTAGGCAACTGTCAACAGCTCTTTAGATTTAGTTCTCTCAAAACACAAGATTACATGTCTGACCTGTGTCTCAGTTTTGGATGTTGTGATGAAGGATAAATAATACTGCTGTGCTCATCTGGGCAGATTTTGTTTTCAGAGTGGTCTTGCCAAGTAATGTGACCCCTGATTAACCAAAGTGACACAACCACTTTTTTATTCCATGAGTCAGATGCAGCTGGTCCACAATTAACAGCATTGCCCTAATTTGCCCTCCAGATCATTCTCAAGCCAAAGCTATCCTCTTTCCTATGGAGCCAGCGTCCAAGCAACCTCAGGCAGAGTTTTACAGGAAACTATTCTGGATCATGTGGAATCTGAAATTCAAAGAGAGTTACAGCTGTCTCCTGCAGTCTTACAGGCGTGATCCAGCTACTGAGGCAGATAGTGCCATCTAAGAGCTCCTAGAGCATCTTGGGCATTGGCATGAGACTGGTAGACACACTACCACAACCAAAGGAGATTTGTGTCCTCCTGGAACAGTATCTACCCTGCCAAATGAATTTCATCTTTGGTATCTTTGGTATCACCTTTCGGTGATATAATTAATATGTACCAATTTATATAAAATGAACTTTTGCTTGTTTGTTTCTCTAATATACATGCAGAAAACCGTAATTGAAGGCATAACCACGGCTACTATCTAAGTGAAATTATTGTGTTCACTTAGTCCACTTTAGAGATGACCATGTCTTAAGACACTTCCTTAAACTGTGCCTGTGAATTCAACAGTTTTAAGTTAAAGGAATACTTTACCTGAAGTGTTGCATTATTAATTTCAGATAGTTTATTATAGCTAATGTTCCCATGGAGATGGATTTTTTTATATTCATTGCAAATTATACTACTACTCTCCTATGAGCTCTGCAAAACTAATTGGTATTAATTATATGGATTTATTTTCAAAAACTTTGATAAATGTGCTATGATAGTGACACTGTTCAATTTACAAGCAAATATTAGCTACCTTCTACCAGACTATGGTGCAAGGACTAGTGCCAAGAAGTTAATATGTTGTTTCTTTTGCTTGCTAAAACAGCATAAACAAAGCTGCTGTAGTATGCACTGAGTTTCAAAGGATAAGAATGACCTCTTTACAGGGTACATGTCTAAACCTACTTCTACCACAATGCTAAGTTTCAGTGTTAAAATTTACAGTCAGTTGATAAGATGTGGAAGAGGAACAATACTCCAAATTACTTGGGTTTTGTTGAAGCGATGCACTACATGAACTAGTAGAATGTAAAATTAATCTAGCTAAGGTGGAATTAGATAATTAGGCTTCAAGGGATGAAAATGGAAAAATGTGGGACATAAGTTAGTGACAGTTACTTTTGAGATAATAATAAGAAAGGCAATACTGCACCGTTTTCCTTTAATTCCATTTAGTTTTGATACATAGAGAAAATTCTTAATAAATTGGAAAATCAAAGATTCACAGGCCTCTACTTGATATTTATAGTACAACAGCAGAGCTAAACATGCTGTACAGTAAAATTAGGGGTCATCACTGTACAAACATATTTATTTGCATTCTTATATTTATTAAGTTCTATATGCTGCTTTATTCTGTAACCAACTAACTAAGGTGTCTGTTTCCTCTGTTGTATTATCTAGCTGCAGCATTTTCTGAGCTGAGCTTGGAAAGACTGAAGGACACTGCTATTCATCAGTACTTTCATTTCATAAGCATTAGAAACCCACAAAATCAGCTTAGAAATATGATTTATTCAGCAGAGACACTACCAAGGAGAGTACAAACATTACTGTGAGTGAGAGGTTCTATGAAATGTTTTTTCATTGAACACTAATCTCATTATGACTTCTGAAATTCAGACAAAAATGACATATTCTTCAGCAGAAAGAATTTCCATCAGGCCGCATTTTAAATTGAGTAAAAGACAATTGAATTTGGCTAGATTTCCCATAAGCTATAAAAAAAGGCTTTCAATATTTTATTTACTTTTAAAAGGGAATCAAGGAAAAAAAAAGGAAAAGAAAAGAAAACCAAAAAACCTCTTTCTCAGCAAAGGAAGAATATTGCATTTGATAGGCTTCACGGAAATTAACTTGAATTCAATCTAAACATATTCATAATTGATGTATTTGGTATTAACAACGAGAACCATGTGTTTTAAATAGACTTGTATGCAGTTAACTAAGTTTAAATTTTGATATCTGAAGCAGGATTTATCATTATAGTTAAGAAAGAAACACTAAGAAACTTCTGCTGAAATTACAGCTGAAACACAACCAGGGAATAAAACAAACACTCCATCTTCATGGCACACCCAGCACCCAAACACTTACCAGTTTCTTAGTTTCCATAGGTAGGTAGTTTTTTTCTTATTTGAAATCTGAAAATTATTTTTTTTTTTACCTCTTTGCATCCAGAAAGTAGACATAAAGCAGAAAAGCTACCAGACATCAGATCAGTGTCCTTTTACTCACAGTTTCTTTGTTTACTGTATTACTTTTAATAAAACTACATGTTATTTGATAATATTTTTGGTATCACCTTCTACTGAATAGCATAGCACGAAGTGTGTCTGCTGCTTTTATTAAACAGACTAAAAGGAGATTACTTTTCAGTAAATTAATCTCTATTCCAGACATTATACTAAATAATTATAACTTAAATTAGTCTCGATTATGCTTCACCTTATAAATTAAAAATAGGACCTGTCAAGAGTATTTGTAAAATTTAAGGTACCACTTCAAATTACTTTATTGAGTTCTTTGTCACCTAGTGGGAAGTAACTATTTAGATATTTAGAGTATATGTGTGTATGTGTGAATGTCTGTCTGTGTGTTTATGTGTCTTTGTATAGATAATGTTTATATCACTGACAAAATAAGCTGATGAAATACAAGTGTACATATCTGGCTTACAAAAATTCTTTATATATAGCTTGGAAGACCAAGGAGTAGACTATTACACATTCGGTACCCACAACTGCTACATATATTTAAAGCTCGAGAATAGGATTAACTACTGCAGCATTTATGGATAATGGTAGTCATTAAATCTAAGTCTTCTAAATACATAAAATCAAATAACCAGTGTAGACTATAACCAGTCAAGAACTTTTTCACACAAGCTATATTTACAAATGGAGAGTTTGTTTCTACTTTAACATTTTTAGTACTGTTAGGCAAGAAGAATATATTAATAAGAAGCCAACCCAACTAAATTATAAAATTTGAACACTAGGAAATTTAAGTAGGTTTCAGCTCCAAATCATAAACATATAAATCTAGTTCTCAAGTGCAGGTGTCCATGTGGGAGAAAGGCAGGTACTCTCCTACTGTAATCATCTGATGTCTAGGGAAACATTCAACTACACAGTTAGCCACTCTTCAGAAGTAGTTCCATCCTTTTTCTCACTATCTCTTCCTCAGTAGTTAGTATAGGTCAGCTGGATGAATATTTAGCACCTAAACGTCTAGTGAGTTTAACCATGAACATACAGAAAGTAACCAGGTTGAAGCAGCAGCTGCTCTGCTCATGTGTTCACTTTAGGGGATTTCTTAATTTGCCGCAAAGTTAACTGGAAATTATATTTTCACAGTATAATAATTATCTTCATTTGAATTTTTCTTTTATTTTTCTTCAACTGAAATCTCTAAAGCGAAAATGAAGCTTCAAATCTGCTTAAAATATGTTTTCTTTCAGAAGATTAATTTCTTAAATGTCAGAAAACTGGCAAATTATATAACTTCTTTCAAACCATTTTTCTGGGAGACATTTCTGTTATTAAGATCTTGTTTAAATCCTGAAAAGATTGCTGTCCATTGAAAATGTGTATTTTCTGCCCACATTTTTTTGTTTTTCAAATTCTACTAAAAAGAATCTAATGTGTAATGTGTTATTCTTTCTATACTTCCCTCCATGTGCCACATCCGCTAACTCCCTGTTTCTATGATTCCTCACCACTACTTTTTAGCCATGAAAAAGGTATAGGACTTATTCTAACCAGGCCGCAAGATTAGTGAAGAATGCGAACATAAAATGTGACTGGAAAAACGTGAGACATCTTGACTTCATTTATTCCAGGATAAATGTATTGACTTTTCAACTAAAACCCTTCAAAAGCAAAATGTTCTCTAAAATTCTACAATTTTCCAATGAATATATATATATAAAAAAAAAACAACTGTACTGGCTATTTTGGTGTCTCAGTTTCTATTTCTTTATACATCATTTTTTTTATTATTTCCTACATTTTCTTTTGGATTATCTTTACTTTTCCTTGCAAGCTGTCTACTTTATCCTCTTGACAGACTCTTATCTGTTTTAGCAGAGGACTTTAGAGCCCTAGTGGCTTAATGGTTGGACCTGATGATCTTAAAAGTCTCTTCCAACCTAAAGGATTCTATGATTCTATGACTGAGTACTATCTCGTGGCTATGCTATACTCCATTAAAGCATGGATTTTAAGCCACACTGATGTGTAACTGTATAAATGCAAATACATGGAAATACTACCTCAGGAGCAATTTCAACTATTAGTCCAAGTGAGGATTAGACACAGGGTATTTGGGTGTGTTATACAACAAGCCTAATTGAACAGACAATTGCCAATGAACCTTTAAGACTAGTTCTCTTGCACATACAGAATAATTACATATACAATTTGGCTTTGTCTTGCATTGTGCTTCGTAGATTTATTTTTAAATAATAGCTCACTTCTTATGGCATTGCCTTCCTCTGAGAAGTTCCTTTGTATTTATGATTTATTTTGAGTTGTCACTTGTCAGCAATTTTCTTCCCAATTAAGGAAAAAAAAAATAGTACTGGGGAAGAGTTTACTAAATACCTTTTATGTGTCTTTGTTTCCACCAGTAATATTCTCACAGTCTTCCAAAATCAGTATATTTAGATCAACTTTCACAGTTGGTCCATAGATAATTACAGAATATATGATTATGTATTTTTTTGTCAAAATATATATTTTGCCTCTATCAGAACACATATGCAGAGCCATAGGAGTAAGAGAAACTAGAAAACATTTCATATAAGATCATTTAAGAAAAATAAAGATATCCTCACTGGAACAGTGTGGGGTTTTCTTAACAGCTAGTAGTTTTAGTCCAAACACACACAGTGAGCTGAGGAAAGCAGTTTCAACAAGTGTCTTTTTGTAGAGGGTACCGAGACAAATGAAAAAAACAGCACTAAACCTGTACCAATTTTTGTCTTCTGACATGTCTAATGCCTAATCACTGTGTGAGCATTTACAGAGCTGGTAGACTAGACTTAGCTCTTCAGAATTAGTCTTAGATGGAAATTCTCCATAGCCCAAGCTTGCCTTTTACCAATGCCAGTGACTGCTTCAGATTACACTGCTTTATTCTTTTAATTTTAACAGAGATACTTCAGACAGATGCAGATGTAGCTCATTTAATCTGCATTAAGACAATGGCTGAGAGTTCTCCACCTCTCTTTGTCCCTCTCTTGGCCATTATGGCATGCATATCAGTATCATATGATACAGGGGAAGCTGCGTGTCTGTTCAGCCTTCCCAGTTAGAATGGCATTTTGTCTATACCAGGCTGTGCAATCTGAAAAACAAAGATGCATTTTGGTTCTGCCTCCTGAGTTCTTGTTTAAACATGAAAAAATTAATCAACTACCTCTTTAGGTAGGAAATGTTCCATTCAAAATTGCCACTGACAAATATGTTTCAGGAAGCGTGTTGCTAGTCTCAGTTGTTTTTCATTTCTTGCTATTTGCAGCAAAGGAAGACAGGATGAATTAATTTGGGACAGAATAGATGGCAGAGATGAGATGGAGCTAATTTAGAAGCTCTGTAAAACTCTTTCTCTGTTTTCCTCATACCACTTATGACAGGAAAGCAAATGCATACTCATAATAATTCTGCTGGCATCAATGGAGTTATTCTGTGGAATAATTTGACCTTCAAAATCCAGTTTTCCATTTCCTTACACACTTTTGAAGTCACAGATACAAGCTTTGAATAAACACAGTAATTCTGGTATTTTTGGTGGTTTAAATTTACTTTTCATGTAGGCTGAATTAAGTTATGAAGTGATGAGGTTATTAAAATGTGGGGTGACTGCATCTCCTCAAATTATGCCCTCAGTGCTACCTCACAGCTAATACTGTTTAAAATATTGTAACTCTGTGATATTGATTAAATATTTGGCAAGACATTACAAGAGAGTTAATAAATGTACTTTAAAGGATTCTATCGTCACATGTGATTGATTCAACTTTTTGTTAAAAATACAGGTTCCAAATATACATACAGATGTTTTGATTTACCTATAGTATAAATGTAACTTTTTATTTGGACTACTGTTTACCATATATTAATGTCCCAAAAGCTTCTGGAGGCCATGTAGGATATTGCTATGTCTTTTCACATACTGCTAGACATCTGTCCTTCTTCAGTTTTATTTCATTGTGACACTATTGCTAATATAACCAGAGGAACCTACCTAGCTTTTCAGCTGGACAGACAGTGTGATCTCAATTCAGTGTCCACTGTTATTGGAGGTTCCCCTGTAGAGCCCCTGTGACCTTCAGCAGTTGCACCAGTTAGGGAAGGATCTCACCAGGATCCTGCATTCTCTCCACCAGTTCCATGTCAATGTATTTGGTTAGCTCAAGAGCACCTTGAATGGCACTAAAGAAAGGCTTGTGTACAGGCAAAGTATTTAGTACAAGGCTTGAAATCCCAGTAATTTCTGAGTAGACACCACTATTTGCTGACAACCTCCTCCTACTTCGCTCAAAAGTTCGCCAGTTATGTAGGAAACCTCTCCTTACGTTTATTTAGACCACAAACTAAACATTGTACTCTAAATTCAATGTAGTTGAAAATATTTGTCACTTTTCTTCTGTAGCCCATCTAGGTATATCTCCACTTGATCTCTTGAAGGCAATTCTGTTTAGTGTCATGAGAGAACCCCCAACATGTGCTCATGTTATGTGAATGTATTTCACATATAAACATTTCTTGAGTTAAGTCTACTATTTGCTGTTTACCTTACATGGTAAATAAGTGTTGCATTAAATGTTAATGTACTAACTGTTTTGATATCCAGAGACAAGGAGATCTCTATGGCAATCCCAAGTAATGAAAATCCTTCCAGACTCCTCAAGATATGACAGGCTAGCATATCAGAGATTGGATAGTTGTATTAAAGTGATTCACACAGTTTTTACACTAATTTTGCACAGAAGTAGATAAGTATCTGGGCTGCAAAATATTAAAAGAAAATAAGAATTTTTTTTTTTTGTTTAACAACCCTTTCTTCTTGGAACTTGCAAATAGACGTGAATAGTTCTCAAAGTAAAATATTTTGTTCAAATGCTAGCTTTCAGAAAAAATAAGTTATTAATTTTCCTCAGACCTCCAAAGTAGTCTGTCGAGGAGTAAAATTAAACACAGCAAGAAAAAGACTATTTGTCAAAAATCCTGACTAAAGATCATGTCTTATTTAGTCATTCAGAAATAACAAGAATAAATGTATTATATAATCTATAGATAATAGTTCTTTAAGTTTCTTGAATTACATGAAAGTTATATTACCAAGAATTCATACTTGTGTAAAATGATTTTATGTCTGCTTTGAAGATAAGCACTGGATACACTGAAATTCTAGACACAAATGATTTCTTAGCAGTTAGTGATTCTGCTTTGCTGCCACTGTTTCAGTACACTGCCATTAAAAACTATTTTACATGGTTTGGAGTAATATAATTATTTTTTTAAAAAGCCTACAAGATTTGTCTGTTATTTATATAATTTGTAATTCCCTATCCTTTGTAAAATGAAGAAAAAAAAAATGCAGCTGTATAAATATCACTTGAGCAGAAGAATTTTGGTGTGCAAGGCTATTTATAAGCAATTAATTCACTGCATTCACAGACCTACACAATATTATACCTTTGTACTACTACACAGCAAATGTTAATGGTTTTGCAAAATATTATATTTAACAAAACATTTAAAACAAGACATTCTGCTGCATTTAAGTTTTCCACAATTCAATGCCAAGATACAACAAAATCTCTTAGCTACCCCAGTTATCTTGTGTAATAATTTCATTTTACAACATACGTAGTACGCTCATTGTTATTAGGAACAGACAAGCCAAAACTCTTCATAAATTCTGTTAAACATTTAGACTTGCATCAGATATTCAGATGTTAATAAGTTATTCAGATGTCTATGTGTATTTTAATCATAATTATAGTCACATGGGCTGTGTTTGGGTATTAGCAGCCCAGAACCCATGTCCAGTACAGACTGCAAATGAAGTCAAGCCAGATCCTGATGGCCTAGCAGATTTTATAGAGTTTGCTGTATATCTAATTCCTTTAAGATCATTGCCCAGACATGAACTGACCCTTGTGATATTTTTTGTGCTATAGCAGAATTTTAAGAGCATTTAATAGGGGAAAAAAAAAAGGCGCATTTATTTTTACTGCATACGCATTGTTGTTTAATACTTTTTCATTTTTAAGGAGCTATGAAATGCTAAGCTGCCGGAGGTAAGTATAATAACATTCTGAAGAAGAAAACAGATTCACATTATTCTATATTGCATAATTTACAACTGTATAGAATTAGAGTACTGAGATCAAATAATATTTTGTACATATGTGCCTTTTCTAATGCAGTACCAATTTAAAGAGCACTCCTTTGTTCAGTGTGATAATAGGAAAAATCCTGTGCTTACATCACACATTTTTAAAGGTTCATGGAGGAGACAACTGGCACAATAAGGTTAGCATTACAAGACAAATTTTAGCTGCTAAAATGAATGATAGCTCTCAAGGACTGACACTGAAAGATGCAGTAGGTCAAACAATTTTAAAATAAAATAATTAAAAAAAAAAAAAAAGAAGAAAAACTCAAAAGCCAAAGGAAAGAGATCATGATGTAAAGGAAATGATTGATAAAAGACAGTTTCTGGCCTTTTGGGAAGAATAAAGGGGAATGCATGAAGATAAAGGCATTCACTGTTTCTGCTTCTGATAACAGCAGAAAGAGGAAAGTGAGACTGTCAGTACCATGTTTTCAGCAAATAAATAAATTAATACAACCATGCTGGCAGCAGTCAGAGTAAGTTTGATATGTTAAGCCATTTTAGAGGAGACTACCACTGAGATTTGCAACCTGCTCTTCTGCTTTACAGGGCTTAGATAACATTTGTTAACATATTCAAACTTTGTCAGGCTTTTCCAAACCAAAAGGAGCTTGTGAACCTTTAGATTATTATCTGTCACTGCTTGAATGCTCGTCTTTCTGAAGATATTTAAACCTTTTTTTATGTTGATTCCATGCCTGCAACTCAAGATTATTTCACATGACAAATCTAGGGAACAATTTGAGTGATATCATGTAGTCATACAGAACCATTTAAATTACTAAGATGTGCTCAGCATACACATGGGGCTGGCAGATAGGACACAGAACCTGCAGGAGAATCGGGCCATCTGTCTGGGACAGGTATCAGCCACATGTGTGAATATACAGCATCTAAAATGTCACCATGTTCAGGCACTAGAATAACACACTTCATTTAACTTTTTAGTAAGAATCACATAGTTAACAGATGTAAGCCTTAGCTACTCCCAAAAATCTCCCTCAAGATTAGGTTCTCTATCCAGTGACTACGCTAGGATGGCTCTGTGTTTGTACTTTGTATGCACAAGCAAGGCCAGAAGATAAGCATGCCATAGTATAGTAGTAAGACCATAAATTATGCCCAGACAGAGTATTTGTTTGCTGTCTGCAAGGACCTCAGAGGAAGATCTTTCTTTAGAAAGCTGTTTGGACGTCAGCTCTAAAGCCTGTAAGGCAATCTTTCAGGCAGGCACAGCGTACTGATGATGGCATGACTTATGGCATTGCAATTTAGGGGTGTAACACTGAAGTTATTAAGGTCATACAGATCCAAGCCCCTAGCAGAAGAAAAAAGAAACACGCCTAATGAACTGTGTAAAAGCACTAGTTCTGTTTCAAGTGTTATTCCTCTGTTTTACAAGTGAAATATTTCTCAACAAATTGCACATCGTTCAAGATTTCTGTAAGACTCTGCGTGCATTCCCATATACTCCCTTTAGCAGTGGTGGGAATTAATTTATTACTAAATGAAACATTTCCTGTATTCAGAACTATATGGACCAGCCTATGTATAACAAGGAAAAATATTACTCCAAAATAACTAATTAGGTTTATGTGTCACTCTGATTGTGAATATTCTTCCAGTAAAAAAAGTAATAACTTCATGACAAAATGTATAGCATTTTCAACTGGCAATGTATCTATTTTTGGATCCATCATTTTATGTCACCTAGATAATGTTATCATTCAGTCTTGATAATAAGATGCAGTCAGTTCTTCTGCTCCAACTACTAATGTCATCGGTTTGATATCTTCTTTTGAAAACATTTGTTTTCCCAGGGGAGTTACGGTAATGTCTTTGAAGATTGAATTTGACTGAAAACTTTAGAATAACAAAAAGAACACAAAGAAAATCACAGAAGTTTGCTGACATGTTTTTTAGCTATCCTAGATGAGTTAATTATATTAATATCCTCTGGGAGGTGCATTATTTTCTCTAACAAAAGCCAGGACCAATCTCAAAATTATCACAGAGGTCTCATTGAGTAAATCATAAGGAAAACATCTTTAGCAGCAGGACTTCAGTCTGGAAGAGTAAAGCAAACAATTTGTCCCTAGAATATTATATTATTCCTTGTCATAACTTAGCATTTGCTTAGCTGTCTATGAGTCCTCTTCACAAGAGACTTTGGCACAGAGTTGAATTTGCAAACGTGGGTCATTCACTTTGGATCCCTGTAAAATACAAAGAAAGATTTTGATACTTCTTATTGTAGTCCACAAAGTCTAGCTTAATGAGTTTGAAACGAAAATCGAACACAAAGAATGCTTTAAACACCCATTCCCAAATGAATATGAGCCACTATTTAGGGACACTGTGGGCTGCATCTGTGCTAGCAATCTAAGCTAGCACCAAGGCATTCTCCATGTCCAGTGCCTACTTCTGAATTATGCTCATGATCAAAACCCATGTCAAAGATCCTTAAAAGAGCCTAGCAGGAGAGGTGATCAAATTTCAGTGCCTGAGAAGATTCCCTGACACTGTTTAATTCATGAGTATAGAAATATCTTAGTTACTATAATACTAAATTTCAATGCTTTTAATTTCAATACCAGGTAACTATAAGCATAGCCTGAACTCCTATAACAGTGAATCCTGTTCTGGAATTAGACATCATAATTTTTTCAGTCCTTTCTCATATTGGAATTAACCTTTCTTCATCTAGCATTTGATAGGTATGAGCATAGGTACTGGGTGTAGGGATCCCAATTACAAGACCATCGTGTATTGAGGAGTTAGTGATCCACATAGCAGTTAACCTGAATAAATCCAGGTCTGTGTTGCACTGTGCTGTGCCAGTAATTATGCCACCTGTGAAGCCTTGCCTTTGTCTAAAAGTCCAGCAAGAAGTTCTCGTGCAAACATCTTTTCTATTTGAGAGCAGGAATTATAGTGTTGTATTATTGTAAGAAAATATTAAAACAGTTCAAAATATGAAAAAGGAGGAGCTTTACTTCATGGATGGGATCTGCTCAGCATGCCATGGGTAAATCCATCTGGGGTCTGTCTGAAGCTGCGTGAACATAGGGTTCCCAACATCTGAAGTGGCATAAGATTTACTTGCTGTCTGTAAAAGATTTATTCACTAGCTGAATTCCTCTTTTTATTTTATGTTGTTAACATGCCTATTTTATTAAGTAATTTGTTGTTTGGCTTTTCCTGATCTCTTTCTGAGACCCTGGAGGAATCCTGAACTCTCACACCACAGCCCCACCCTGGTGCAGAAAAAACAGTTTCACAGTCAAAATTACAGTGTTGACTCCATCTCCAGTGAAAAAGAACTACAGATATCATACCAAGCATTTTATGCCAGCCAAACCACCTTGTCTGCTGGGCCCAGACATGTCCTGTGGTGCATCAGCTGGGGCCAGCTGGAACCATCTGTGATGGCACGGGGCAGCCCTGGCTGCTCCCCACAGACGCTACCCCTGCAGCCTTGCAGCCTCCACCCTCTGCAGCTGCAGACGCCGGTGCCCTCAGCCGCAGTACGCACAGCACTGGGCTGGTAGATGTGGCACGAAGGAAGGCATAGGAGGTGCTACCTGGTCCTTCAAAGGAAAGGACCAGGAACATATTAAGCCTGCAGGATGGGATAGAGGAAATACAATGGAACATTTTAAATGAAAATGTGTTTTCCAGTATGGTAAATCTTTTTAAAAAAAATCTGTGCAATAAAAAAAATCAAATTTTTCATGTTATCTGTTTCATTTTCCCCTTCTGTGAGACACACTGTGGGGCTGGCAATATCCTTAGAAATATCCCACAGAATAGACTTGAGCACTGCAGAGATGAGGGGAACCACCTACTGTAAGTTGTCGGCCTGACACAGAAGGCAGAATTTTCAGAGTCTCTTCATTTTCACCTTTGTAATAATTGCATTATACTTCCTCCTAGAGACAAGTCACATTCCCTGACAAACAGAAATGACTGATGCCAGGCCTCGCAATGCATACACAGATTCTTGTTCTGAACCTTTAAGAAAATGGTCTAAACAATTCTTCTGGAAACCAAATTGCTTTAATAATATCCTATCACTTTAGAAGGTTTTATTGCATATAGTATCTATATGTTTCTAAAATTTCCAGTACAAACTACAGATTTAAGAATGTGTCTGTGTTGTTATTAGCCACTTAAAAATCTTTTCAGAAATGGCCTAAAGCCTTTCTCAGATGTTTGTTATAAAATTGAAGTTATGTTTTTTGTGCAGGAACAGATGATTTATTTGATGCCTATAGCCCTTAACACATTAGGACAACTAAAGAGGTTGCTCTAGAATACAACTCTTTCTAAGGGTTGCCTTCTCTTCAGCTGCAGTAAAAAGAAACTGTAGAAAAAAATAAAAAGGACTCAGGACAATCAAGGTGACAGGTTAGCTATTAAATGATTCAGATGGCCAGCTCTGATTTATCTAAGCTTACAGTTGCAAACATGAAAAAATATCAGTACAGAAAAAAAAAAAAAATCTGTAAAATGTCTTTTATAATAAAGACTAAAAAGGAATTTTTTTTTTTTAAAAAAAAATATTATGAAAGAAGAGACCCTTAACTAAAGGAAAGGAGAGGTGTTTGGTTTTGTTTGATTTTGTTTGTTTATGAAGGAGGGATATAGGAATAAAGAAGGTACACTTCAATGATTCCAATGTCTTAAAGGACTTTCAAAACGTACAAATCATACAAAGTCGGTAGTACTAAAAGATTTTGCAGAACACTGACAGCTCATAAATTCTTTCTGGTTGTAATACAAATCAGCCTACTTTATGGAAGAATTCAATACTATTTCTTTATCATTTTAATTCCAGTTGTGATTAATTGAAAGGGCCAGTTTCAGAGCCACACTCTCCTTAATTTAAACAGTTCTATGTGAGAAAAAAGGATATATGAATTAAGGAAGAAGTTGCAGGGAAATTAATTATATATATATGACACTGTATATATTCCATAGTTTTTTCTAAAGTTAAATAATTATTCTTTGTTTTTTTTTCTGAGTTATGAGCAATAAAAAACACTGGAAAACAGGAATTTAGACATAAAAGCAACGCAGTAAGTAGTACAGATTGGATTTGAATGTAATTACCCTGACTCTAGGCATATGAGTTTGGTTTTATGATATCAAACTAGCATAAAAAAGAAGAGTTCAAAGCATGGAGTCACCTACACACATCTAGTAATTTTCATCCTTCATTAAAATTTTCACATGTGACTTTGAGTTGTCTAACAGTAGTTTCCATTATGTTTCATCAAATTTGAAATTTCTTTCAAATATTTATTGTAGAAAACCTCCATCCACAAGCTTTCCTAATGAAATTTAGCTAGACTTGCTCTCCTTATGGGGAGAGGCTGAGAGACCTGGGG
>NW_008632493.1:0-10558 GCF_000691845.1 Merops nubicus | reverse complement strand
CGGGGTGAGGGCTGAGCCCGTCCCTTCGCGGCACCCCGACGCTGCTGCCCCAGGCAGTCCCAGGCACAGCACGTCCCCGTGCCACCGGGGAGACGGGGCCTTCCAAGCGCTGAGCTGTGCCAGGGCTAATCTCCACTGCCTCACTGGAGTCTGCAGCGATAAAATGATCCGTTTGGGATGAACGACAGTTTTAAACACTTCTGAATGGGGACAGAGTCCAAGACCTGACTGTAAAATCTGGTTTTGAAAGGGCTTAAAATAAATCCCACACTGCCCTAGTCTTGCTATTTAAAGGGGATTATCTAAGAGGTTTAGGAGCACGAAGAGGAACAGCAAGACAACTTGTGCCCCGAAATCCCCTGACAGACCTTAGGAAATCCCACTGCACTTCACCTGCCACCTGGCCAGGACTCACTGGACACCCTCCAGCTCTCAGGGAGTGTTGCACCACTTGCCCAGGGAAGTCAAAGGCTCCTGCCAGATGTGTGGGGTTTGTTCCCAGCCCCACAGCAGCATGTACCCAATCTCCAGAGATAGTCCCCTCCTCACTGGGGACTGTGCTGCAGCCATGGCTGGGGTGGGTATTGGTGCCATCATCCCACAGCTGCCTCCATCGCCCCGCAGAGCTGAGCCCTTGCACCCCCACGAGATGGAAATCCAGCTGTGCTCAGCGAGACCACCCTGCTGTGGGGAAAAAGCCACCCTGCGCCACTCAGACAGTGAAGATTTTTTAATAAATACCTTTTTTTGAACAGAAATATACCAAGTTTTACAGAATACAAACCACAGGGATAATGACTGAGCATCGAAGAGAGAGGATGCTGAGCACCCTTCTGTCTCCCTGGTGTTTTCCAGGCTCTGGCCCTGACGCTGTCAGGTCTTCCCATAACCCCAGTTTGCTAAGGCTGAAAGGCAGAGGAAGGGCCTAGGAGGGCACAGACAAGGTGCCAGCAGCTAGAAACCCCACACGTCCTGCCCCAGGAACGGCCATGCTGGGCAAGTCTCAGCCCTGGGCAGAGGGCACCTGCTGCGAGAGCACTGCTGGGACCAAGCAGGGTGCAGGCAGCCGTCGGACATACAATAGCCTTTCGGGGCTGGTGGAGAGACTGGTGCTGGGGTGAACGCTGAGGGGTGGCATTGATGGGAGTTTCTGGGCTAATCCTGGGGGGCTGGTAAGCACAACCCCCTTTTTAACCCACCAGACATGACTGGGAAAGGACAGCCCTGTTATTTGGACCCCAAAAGCAGCTGCCCAGGAAACGGGGACAGTCTGGTCCCACAGCAAAGCACCTGGCTGTGCCCTGCCCTGGCACCACAACCACCCACCCACTCAGGGTTTGGCCCTACTCCCAGCCTACTGGCATCACTGGGTCATGGAAGGATCAGTCGGCTCCCTGCAGCCACGTCTGCCAGCAGCCCTTCCATAGCATGACCGTGGCCCCCAAGCACTCTGCCCACCAGAGAGGCCTGGAGGAGAGTTGGGTCTCACATTCCCCTTTACCTGCTCTGGAGAATGAAGAGCCCCAAAGCAAGGGGAGAGGCAGGACAGAGAGGTTTGGGGTAGGGAGAGGAGAGGTCTGGCCCATCCACAGGCTCACTGTGTTGGCATCCCACCTCTGGAACAGTCACCAGATGGGCCACACTGCAGGAAAGGGGAGCATCCCCACTGCCTAAAGCCATGGGGCCAACTTTGGCTAGAAGTCAGAGATGACCCCATCAGGCAGCTCTGCTGCAGCCAGACCTCCAGCTTCCCAGCACCCCACAGGGGGAAAGTGGAGAGCATTAGGAAAAGGATTTGCTACTCCAAAGTCACTTACCTCACACACAAGACCACCATAAGCCTTTGCCCCCTTCCAGAGGGATCTGAGAGATCAGAGCACCTCCCCGACTGCTCCTTCCTGATCTCTGGACAGCAAATAGCGCTAGAGGCACTGTGGGATGATGGGCTCCCCACTCCCATCTGGCAGCAAAGCCACGCCAGGCAGCTGCTTTCTCCCCAGACACAAAGCACGAACACCAACTGTGGGAATGGTCAGAAATTCACTGCACCCCTCCTGCACTCCCTACTCCTAATCAGAGCTCCGGGCAGTAAAACAAGGCCCAGTGAGGACATCAGGTAAGGCTGAGCAGTACCCCAGGGAGGCAGCAAACCTGGGTTAATCCTGGGAAATGTTACATCTATTTGAGGGTGAAGTGAGGAAATCAAATGCACCATGGGGAGATGCCCCGCACTGAGCCAGGAACAAGCTACTGCTCTGCTCTGGCTGCTACAGCACTTACGTGAGCGGGGAGTGAGGGGCAGGAGATGCTGGCCGGCTCCAGAGCCACCCCTGCAGCCCAGCCTCGCCCCACCTGGGGACAGCTATTTTTGGTTAGGAGGGTAAGGCTACTGTGTGATGGCACCAGCTTGTACAGGTGAGACAGGGTGCTGAGTGGCACCTGGAGGGGGTTCTGGGCACAGCAAAGGGAGGGTGTGTGAGCATGTGAAGAGGCAGGAGGGAGGCAGACCCGCTATTTGCCCCCGGCAGTGGCCGTGGCCATGATCTCTTCGTACTTGGGCGGCGGGTCGCTGTAGGAGACGCTGGTCTCTTCACCACTGCTGCTCTCGGGGTGGCCCGTCACCTCCTCATAGGAAGGCGGAGGGGTGGCACTGGACAGTCTGGAGAGGACGGAGACCGAATGCTCTGGCGGGTGGAGAGTGTCATCTTGCGGGGGGCTGCCCCCAGCTCTGCCATCGCCAGCCACACGGTTACTCACTTCTCGCTGGGACTGGGTGTCCCCTTGGCTTTGCGACCGTTCCTGGTACACCATGACCCTGGGGAGGCTGCGTCCTGTCCGGCTGGCCAGGTAACGGTTCTGGGCGTAGGAAGGACGGTGGCGGGTGGCTTTTTGAAGCTGGCACCTCCAGATGATGAAGAGGGCGATGACTATCAGAAGAGCCACTCCCAAGAGGGGCACCACCACATACATGGCATCCGAGCGCTCCGTGCTGTGCCCGGGGTCCTTGACAGAGTAGACAGAAGTGGTGTAGCCCTTCCAAAACTCCATCTGTGGCAGGAACAGAGAACCATCATCACGTGGTGCAGCTGGGACACGCACCCCCTGGTTATCAGCAACAATCATTGCCCTCCCCAGGCCCACAAAAGGGGCAGTTTTTCAGCCATTCCTCACCATGGCTGCCAGCATATGAGGCGCTGTGGGAACCAACACAAAACATCGTGGCAACATCCCTCAACAGCAGCCAACAGCCCTCACACCAAGCAGGGAGAAATTTGGCTAACACAAAGCCCAGCCTGGAGAGTTAGGGACAGCAGGACAAATTTCCCACACGTGCCCTGGGATTGCCAGCTCAACCTGCAGCTGTGGGCAGGGTGTCCTGGAAATACCAAGGTGAAAACACTGCCTGGGAAGGGAAAGTCATGCTGGAAAGCAAGGCTATAGCATGCTGCCTGCAGACAGAAGACAAAGGGAACAGAAGAAGCTCTTCCCCCTGTGCTTTCCTTCTCTGACTTCAGCTTGCAAAGGCATAAGCCACCACACGGCAGAATAAACGCACCGTCTTCTCCTTGTTCTCAAACACCTCCTTGACCTCCTCATAGCTGCAGACCTCCTCAATGCACTCTCTCTCAATGGTGCCCTGCCAGATCTCCTCCAAGAAGCCGTTGGCTCGGCGAAAGCGCTTCAGGATGCCCCCAAGAACACTGCAACACAAAAGGCAGAGATGTACTGAGCAGGGACAAGCCCACACTTGGCCTCTGCCCAGACAGGCTTTCCCACAGGATTTTGGTGATACAGGCATCCCAAACACCAAAATCCCAGGGCAACAATTCAGGTAGCACAGCAGAGTGCCCACTGAGGGAGAACACACCCAGAGGGGTACAGGGCTCTTAGGGGTCTGCCCAGAGACGCACAGCACCAGGAGAATCCTTCCAGTGGGGCAGAGGCAATAGATGCAGGGCTGGAAGCAGCAGCTGCAGACCACAAAGGGCAGCTGAAGACAGAAAGCTCCAAAAGGACTTGTTTTCTACCTCCTGCCCTTGATGGGGTTTCACTTTGCTGCAAGGCAAGGGAGATCCCACTGAGCAAGCAAGATCCCACAGGGGTGGGACACAGAGCCAGGCCTCTCTGCCAAGACACAGGGCCAGCACTGAGATAGACTCCCAATACCTAGTGCACTGCACGTCATTCTACAGTCCCACCCTGTGCATCACTCCAGAGCCTCCTCTCTTGCCTCACACCTCCACAGCCCCCAGGAGGGGAGACAGCCTGCTGGAATGTGCTATCCCTGCTACCAGCTGCTATGGGGCTATGCAAACTCAGGTGGCTTCAGGGACTCTGTTCAGGTACCAGAGAAACCACTGTGTCTTCTCCCAGGCTCAGCAAAGGCAAACATCACCAACACAAGGGGACAGCACAGGGGGTCATGGCCCAGATACCAAAAGGGGCTTGAGCAACCCCTCCCCACACAGCATCACATTCTCATCCCTGCTGTGCAAAGGTCTCACAAACCTTCCTCTGCTCCAAAAACCTGGAAGACTCTGTGTTGCCCACATCAGATCTTCCCACAGAGCATGCAGTCAAGAAGACAGACTGAGCAGGAACAGCACAGCACCCTCCTGTCTGCAAGAGACACAGCCCTCTCAAAGCCTCTTTCCCCATATTCTGCAGGAGCAAGACCTCCATGGGATGCAGGGAGCAAGTACCTACTAGGACTTTTACCAGCACAGGAGAGGCAAACCAGCTGTTGACCAGAAAGGAGAAAATCCACACAAACCACAATCTTTCTAGCATCCAAACATCCCATGCACACATTTCATGGGAGTGTTTCCTGAATGCAGCTCAACACACTCAACTGTAGGCTACCACCATCTCTTCCCACCCAGCCACATAATCACACTGCTTCCCTTGAGGAAGATGAATCGGTTCAGCTGGCTGATCTGCAAAATCCTATTTGCCTCCCCCACCCCCAGTGTTAGTCTTGCATTGGATCAACCAGATGAACCAATTCACGCTGCAGCAGTGTAACAGATGCAGGACAAGGCTGGAGCCTTCCAGCAGACCAGCTTCACTGTAACACAGTGAAAAAACGCTCCTTCAGCAAGGAGCCTGGTGAAGATCAAACATATGTCAGTGAAAAGCTATCAGCTTCTTTCACTAGGAGCCTTTCACTAGAGAGACCAGCAGGTTTCCTTCTGCTTTGCCTTCCATGTATCCTGCTGCTAAAACAATACAGCAATATTTGTGAGAGTAGTGGTAAATACCGAGGCAGGGGCATGCCTGGAGGCACTATGCTCTGTGTGCTTGGCAGCTGCAAGTCCCTGCCAGGATTTATTAGTGGATTGCTTCAGTGGAAGAGTTCGAGAGGGCTGAGGTGGGAATAAAGATCAGTATGAATGATGCAAGTCAGAGACCTTCCCTCAGAATCAACTTTATTATGCAAATTTTTTTTTTCACAAGAACAATCAAACAAGTGTTTTCAAGATCCAGAGAAGGCATCTCACAGGAGGGCAGGGATCAGCTTGCTTTGACTGTCGCAGTTGAGGGTTATCCTGGCTGGAGAGTGAGCAGACTGACAGGTCGACCTTCTCTTGAGCCTTCCCAGAATGAGCTGAAATTTTAGAAAGATGCTATCCATCCTGCAAATGTTCTGTCCTTCGCTGGAGAAGTCTGGCCTCACCTCCTTTGCTTCTGGCCTTGATCAGGCTGCAGTGTGGGACTCCCCACCTCAGTGCCTGAGTCTGAGCTTCCTTCCAACTTCCTCAGCACATCTCGGCACAAAAAGCTTGACTGCAGATCTCACTGTCAGGGTCTTCCAGCTCTGACACTTCACCAGCCACTTGACCCCTTCCCTGGTTTGCTGTGCTGAAGTGGGCACTATCGTGGGAAATAAAAAGAGACACACAGGCAAGGAGGTATCACAAGCAATGTACCCACTGAAAGCAAGCTGTGATGGAGGTGTGCCTCTCCCCACACCCACCTTCCCTCAGGGACCTAGAAATGGCAGAAGAGCAGAAACTAAGTCACTGTTCCCTCCCCTCTTGGGAAAGTGCAAAGAGCTCCCATGTGCCTGGGACCCAATCAGGAAAAACAAGTGGCCTTTGGGAAACAAGGGCCTTGCCAACTCTCATTCCCAGCCTGGATGCCCAACTCACACAAAGAGCAGACAGCTGAGCAGGTACTGTCCCCAGGCCACGACAGAGAGGACTTCCCAAGGCCCAGCAGCCTCAGTACTGACCCCTTGTGCCTCTCCAAGTCTCCCCACACCAGCTAGAGAACTGGTGCTCAGGAAAAATCAGAGCTTTAGGCAGAGGGAGCAGGAGCGAGAGCCGAGTTCACGGCATCCCTGCTAGGTTTGCTGAGGCGGTGCTGGCCCCTGGTGGCAGGTAGGCTTGGCCACACTGCTACCACACAGCTCCGCTGCCCGGCCTGTGGGTACACCTCGGGGCTGCTTCTCTGCAGGACGACGTGCGGCTGTCTGTGAAGGGACACGTCGCTGGAGAGCACGCGGTGGTGAACATGCTGGCCACCACAGCCCTCTCCTGCACGTCAGGGTCACCACCAAGGGAACAACTTGGCGGGGGACACTGCCACCACAGGGGCCACCTCCCACGACCAGTCAGTGCTGTTGAGCCAGCACCTGAGCTCTGGGAGGAAGAAAAAGCAGCAGTGGAGGAAGGCAGGGACTTAGCTGAGTACCCTCCTCATTAACAGAAGATGAAAACTGCCTTTTAAAAACACTGCCTGAAGATCTCTGCTCTCTCCTCCACTTAGCACAGCACAGACAATGAAAGAAGGCATACCTGTCATCCTTCAGGTCCTCCTCCTGCCCAGCATGCCTAGTGCCTCCACTGTCATAGCTGGCTCCAGCAACACCGTGAGCAAAGCCTGAGATCCCAGCCAGATCTCTACATCTCCCCGTGCACAGCGGCCGTCCGCCTGGGGCTCCCACCACAGCACTGCCTGCAGCCCCTCCGCAGGCTGCCCGGGCCAGGGAGGGAGGGTGGAGTCCAGCTCTTCACAGAGCCCACGCCGTGCTCCCCCCTGCCCCTCCCCGGTCTCAGCCCAGCTTTAGCTGCTGGCCCCAGCCAGCCCCATCTGCCAGACACTCCTTCAGACACCAAGACGCAGCGAGCTCCCAGAGAGGTCAATGTGGGCAGCTGCCCATCCTCTGGAAACAGAGCCCCAGTGCCACCAGCCACACTGGTGCAATGCAGCATGGCCCCGGGATGGACAGCTCGTGGGATGCCAAGCCTGGGCCACAAAGAGCACTGTTGTCAGCGCAGACCAGCAACACCTGCAGAGGGGCCAGTCAGTCCAAAGAGCCTGAGAGGCCTGCCTTGCACAGCCAGCATCACACAAATACAGAGATGCTGCAGCATGTGGGGAGTCCCAGAGAGGTCAGCCCTCCAGCACCTTCTCTCGACTCCACCTGGCACAGGGCAGAGAGAAGCACAAGTCAAGGCAGACCTCAGACTGCATTCGGGGATAACAACCAATGGCATCTGCTCCCCACAAAGAGTAACACCCCCAAAAAAGGCACAGACACTTCTTCCTTGAGAGGTGGCTGCCAAATATTGACCTTCTCTCCTCCAGCACCACCACCACCTCTCCATCTCGACTGGGAAACACTTACTTGCCATGCTGCCTCACTTGGCTACGAGGGAGTCCTGCCTACCTGCAGGGAAGAAAACAGGACAGTCACTAACAGCTTAAATGTCACCCCTTGAAGCCCAAGACCTCCATTGCCCAGGGTTAGATTCATGCAGAACGCAGGGTGCTGTCTGGTGGACCCACAACAGTTCCCAGCCAAGCAGTGCCTCTTCAGAGAGCCAAGGGCTCATGCTGCTTCCCCACTCACTGCATGGCTCGAGGGATGGAGCAGCTCAGGGCACCCTCAGCTCTCAGAGAGCTCAGAGACAGGTCTCTGCCGTCCTTGTGCTGCACCAGCCCAGGGGGGCCAGGGCCCTGCCCAGGAAGCCCAGAGGGCTGGAGACAAGCAAAATAGGAAGGGAAGAACAGCATGAAGAAGCCCCATATCTCAGCAGCTGAGATGAGCTGCATGTCAGAAGCTGCTGGAAGCAGTCTGATGCTCCCCCCTTCCACAAGAGATGGGTACAGGTAATGCAGTTACCCTGTTTTAAATTAACTTCACAGCTCTGCCAGTTCTCACTTCTGCAACTTTTACCCACAGTCTGCAATGAACAGGGCCATACTGTCTTCTCCACTGCCACAAAGCTGACTACACAGCAGGAAAGAAAAGGATATGGCCTCCTGAAGATTGTTGGGCCAAGCTAAGGGCAGGCAGCAAGACTGACAGAGCTCTCCACATATGCAGGACAACAGCTCTCCAGGTAGAAAAGCACATTTTGTGCTTCAAAAGCAAAACTAAACAAAACAAAACCTCGTAAGAGTGAAACAAAGTCCTGCAGAAGCAGAGCCTATCCCTCTCTGCACTCAGGAGGAGTTTCACTCACTTGTTTTTCATGCTTTGTCTTCACCCTGTGCTCAATGCCCCACCAACCAGACTACTCTGGGCAAGCTCATCTCCTCTCGCCTCGTACAACACCTTGCTGTGCAAAGCCACAACTCTGTCAGGAGACAGAGGGGACAGGACTAACCAGCTCCTACAGGGACTTATTCCAGATGAAGGAGCAAGCACGGCTAGAAACAGCAGGAACTAAACTGCATGCTGATTTAAGGTCCAGGACTCCAGATCCTCAGAGTTAACCCAAAAGCACTTGAATCTGCTCAGCTGGAGCAAGGTCAGGGACAGTACAGAGCCATTCATGCTGTCAGTGGAGCCAGAAACTCATTTCTCATTTTGGGTAAAAGGCAGACAACCAGACATACAGAAAGGCTGATGCACACCACAGCAGGCACTACCACACCTCACCAACAGCCACCTTCTCAGTAAATTTAGCATCTCCCCTTGCCATAGGTTTCCTATGCTTTCTGAGGTTCCTGCACCAAAAGTGGCAAGAGGCAAAGCAGGCCTGGAACTGTCTCCAGAGGCAGAAAGCAGCTTGTTCCCAACAGTTTGCAACACTCAGATCGCAAACCTCAGTCTGGAGTTTAAGCAGGTGCGAGGAGCACCAGAATTACACAGGAGGGGTGTGCCACCTCCTGCACCCCACAGCCTGCAGCAGCAGGCCTTTTCCTGAGAAACTGCCGACCCAACCCTAATTTCCTGAGCTGTCCTGGGGGATGTGAGAGCAACAAAGAGGCCTCCAGATCAATACATTCCCCCACAGGCAGCTGCAGCTCTGCGCAGGGACCACCTGACCTGCTTTTGTTGTCATCAGTTTTTACAAAGAGACCCAAACCCACAGGATTAAAGAATGCACGGGGTGGAAAACTTGCCAATTTCCACACAAAACCTCTGTGTCACTCGTTACAGGCATAATGTAGATAGACAGAATAGAGATGCACAAATAAGGACATTCAAAACCAGATTTGTCAGGACCCCCAGCCCCATAACCCAGATCACACATCAGGCAACACATTTAATGTGTCAGGAATATTTTCTCTTTAATACCTCTGTGCCCATGCAGACAGTGTCAGAGCTCAGAGATGGTTTATTCCAGTGCAACAGTAAGCCAGGTCCACACAAGCCTACAAGTATGAGCAATGCTTGCAAGAACAGCAGACACCCCAGATGCTTATTTTTATTTCCACACACAAATTCCTAACCACCTCCCCGGCTCCGACGAGCAGGAAAAGCCAAGGCAAGCAGCATTCCTCCCACCTCTTCACGACCACGCAAGCCAAGAGAAACCTGAAGCCCGAGGCTGACCTAGCAGACACCCACCCAGTCCCAGTCCCCCCCTCCAGCTTCCCAACACACGTTGGCCTCCTCTATAAATACCCCATCGATAGGAGGTTGCCAAGGCAACGGTGAGGAGGCGAGGGATGCAGCCATGAGAGCGAGGATGCTGCAGTCACACATTTGTGTCTCCCTCGGGCTCCCCCATCTCCTCCCCGTTCCTGTCATGGGCGCTGGAGGAGGAAACCGTGCCAGTAAAATACGGTGCGCGTGGCGACGGCCCCTGCAGACCTCGAGCAGGTTTGGGGGGCACACCGGGAGGCAGCAGCTCCTCGCCAGGCTGGAGGGCACAGGTATGGGTCAGGGGGAATCCACAGACACCAGTGACGTGCCACGGCATGCAGGGAAGCTGCCGGCTCTCCTGGCGTCACGTAGCCACGGCTGTCAGCCACTCAGCGGGATCCCAGCAATATTTGGGGTTTTCCATGCCACGATCCACAACGAGGAGAAGAGGCTGCACCGGCTCCGCTTGCCAGGGACCGTAGGTTCCTCACAGGCTGCGGGGAAGCCTTGCCCTCCCAAAATAGCCTTCGGATCCCATCTGACCCCGCGTCAGCCCCTGGCCAGCCTCCGCCGTGGCCCCCGGACCCTCCATCCCAGCAGTGTCCAAACCCAGCTCCAAAATGCTTCCACCGCCCTCAGCTCCCGGTGTCATCCCGAAGCGGGGTCCTCCCCCCAGCTCACTGCCCCATCAGCCCAAATGCGAACTTGCCCAACTACGTGGGGCTTTCTAGT
>NW_008632492.1:0-7236 GCF_000691845.1 Merops nubicus | reverse complement strand
AGGAGTTGAATACCAAGTACAGGAGAGAAAATAAACCATTGGAATACAACACCAACTTTCTAACTTAGAGCAACATTGGCAGAATGAGGCAAAATGTTAATCTACAGAGAAAATTTTACTGATTATGATGTAAATTTCATCATTTGTTTAGTAAACCAGTCTTTTAAATTTTGATTATTTGATTCACAGATGGCCTGTCCAACACCATGCTGTGGGCAGGGACATCTTTCACTAGACCAAGTTGCTCAAAGTCCCATCCAACCTGTCCTTGAACACTTCCAAGAACAGAACATCCACAACTTCTCTGGGCAACCTGTTCTTCTACCTCACCACCTTCACCATAAAGAAATTTATTCCTTATGTCCAATCGAAACCTGCCCTCTTTCAGTTTAAAGCCATTGTCCCTTGTCCTGTCACTACAGACCTTTGTTAAAAAATCAAAAGGAAGGAAAAGAAGGAAAAGGAAACTAGAAAAACTCCTGGCTTTTATTGAGAGTGCAGCACCATCATCTGTTCTGCTTGGCATCAGGAAACGGGGACCTGAGAAGCCTCCTTACCATGGCAGAGGTTGCTTTAGGATCTGCACTCTCTTCATAGCCACTAGACTCTGCTACTGTTTTAAAGGTGCAAAATCCCTTGAGGAAACCAGAGCTAAAGAGTGTTGACTTTTATAACCTTCATAATAGAGATTATGTATAGTACCTGTTCTTAGTGGTAATAGATGGTAGTATGTTTTTGCTTTTCTGCATACTCTGCAAGATTAAGGTCATACAGAGGTAAACCATAATAAATGGGATCTATAATGGAAAATAGTGGTCTAAGTGAGATTTTAAAAAGGAAGTCCTGAAGTATGGTTCCTGGTCTACATACATTTCTCTGTCCCTCTGATTGAGTCAATTTGAATTCATTTCATCAAACCAAGGGCACAGATTTCTAGAAACTTGCTATTTTTGAAAAAGCAAGGAAACCAAATAGCTTAGAATTAGGATAGTCTCCCAATAAATGGGGATGGTGTTCAAAAGACGTCCCATGATTCAGATGCCTGTTTACCACTGCCGTCAGATAAACTTGTTCCTATGAAAACGAATTCCTTGGTAAAAAGGTGTTTAGTGATATGCATCATCCTATGTGTGTTTCATCTTCACTCAGGTATTCTGACCGGAAGATACATCTGCTAAGCGGGTGCTGTATCATCTCTGTTTGGCTAAACAAGATTTACCTGACCTACTAAGGTATAACAGTTATATTTTCATGAACATGTATTTAAGTAGTTTGCACAGAAGGATGTAAATACATGAGTAAATTTTACTCTCATATCCTTAATCTCGCAGATTAAAGATACAGAAACATGCTGTTAAAAGAAGAATGCTGGACGGTCATACTATAAGGCACTAGGAAACTATAAAATGGTAGCAACAAAACAAGAGATTGTCACCTGCTCAAATTTTATTCAGCAGAAAAGGTAACAGGAAAGTCTATAATGTAATAAGCTGATGCCAAAGACTTTATCAGCTATATAAATAAATATTAAAAGCAAAAGCTGTTATAATCTGAATATTCTAACATTGACAACGCACGATGTTTATTTGTTGCTAATTAGTGCTTATCCTAAATTCAGGATTTTTCAGTTTCCCATGCTCTGCTTGCAAGCAGGTGCATGACAAGCTGGGAGGGCCCAAGCTGGCCAAAGCATATCCAGAATAGCAGCAACAGTCGCAAGCAACGGAAGAAGCAGAAGATTCATTTGTTGAAACAGCCCCAAATCCCAGAAGGCAAAGAAGAAATGAACATTAATTCAACCACATTTTTTGGTAAGGCCTGAGAGGAGACAGCTAGTAAATCTGGACTGGCCATGCCTCAGATGTAGCACAAGCAGAAATAATGCCAGTATCTGACAACATTTTATGAGGATATTAGTAGGTCTAAACAATGATACTAGGCTCTGCAGGTGTTACTTGAAAGCCACTTTTAGCTTACTTATTATGATGTTTCAAAGCATCTGTAAGGCTGTGTTATACTGGTATTGATTCTTAATTCTTAAGTTTATTTAGGAAAGAAGGATGTAAGAAACTGAACCTGTAAGATATTCTTTCCAAGGCAATTAAGGCTGGTTTTTTTTTTCCCTGTGTAGAAGCTGCTGTTTCACAGAATATTGATCAGCTGAAACTAGATAAAGCAGAACTGTCAACTAAATAATATATATGGATTTAATGTATATGAAGATATATAGTCACAGTATGTGGATTAGGTAAAACCCAAAAGCAGTCACTGAGCTTCTACAGAAACTTGAAGCTTCATTCAGCTGCATATCCTTGCTTTTGCAACTCTTAACACCCTGTGATAGTTTTCAGCGTGATATACAGCTGCATTTTCAATGCAATGCTAGCATTATGGTTTAACTCCAGCCAGCAACTAAGCACCATGCAGTCACCCACTCATTCCTGCCCATCCCCCTGGAATTAAAAAAATAAAACACCAGTAAACCTCATGGACAGAGATAAGAACAATTTGATAACAAATAAAATATAACATGAGCAATAATAATAATATGAATGAAATGAAAAGGAATATTTCTTGGAAAGAAAAATAAAATCCAAGACAACTGATGTATAATGCAACTGCTCACCACCCACTGACCGATGCCTAAGCAGTCATTTGCCCCTCCTGGCCTTCTTCCCCCAGATTAATATACTGAGCATGACATTCTATGATATGGAATATCTCCTTGGCTAGCTTGGGTCAGCTGTCCTTGCCCTACTCCTTTCCAGCTTCTTGTGCACCTAACTGTTCACTAGCAGAGCATAGGAACTGAAAAATACTTGGGATAAGCACTACTCAGCGACTAAAACATCAGTGGGTTTTCAACTTTATTCTCACACAACATCCAAAACACAAAACTGTACTAGCTATTATACAGGAAATTAACTCTAGCCTAGCTGACACTAGAACAGTAGATTTTTGATTTTTATGACTGAAATGTGTATAACTATGAGCATGCACGCTAACTGTCATGGCATAACTATCTTCCTCAGTCTCCTTGTTTTATCAACAGATAATATTTCCTTCTATAACTTTTTAAAACTTAGCAAAATGCTGAAAAATCACCAAGAAGATGAAAAATGCCCACAATTTTTAACCCTGCATCAGTTGCAAGCGTAGAATATGTACAATTTGTAAATATTTATAAATAAATACATATTCCTGGAATGAATATACATGGACAGCTACACACAAAAGCAATGGCTCATTGTTTAATAACGGGCTTATTCTTTCCCCAAATTCTTTGCTCATTGGTGATGCACCTAACATCTTTGCAAAACTGCCCCCCAGTGTGTTCTAAAAATCAGTGACTATAATAACTAAGAATTAAATTAGTGCAGGAAAAAATCTATCTTTTAATTATGCAGGAAAAGAATCATAATGAAGTCTGAATACTTTTCTACTTCTCAGATGTTTGTTAACCCAACAGTGCTGAAACACTTCTTAAAAAGAAAAATGAGCACTCATTCTGATATAACAGTTTAATTTTATTGACTACCAGAGAGTTACTCCTTATTTATACCACAAAGATCAAAATCAGATCCAGTTCCTCTATAATAGTCTTCCTAACGTATCCTGTATGGATGAAAATGTAAAGTTTTATTATGGGGACTTATTCATTCATATTTGGTAGCCTTTTCACATTTATTGGACTAGCAGATGTCATTTGAATTTTGTGCCTTTTTGCTAAAGAGTCAAATAAGTTATTTGCTGTATGAATAAGTATTTGATAGCAGATTAGACAAAGATAAGGCATGAGGTATGAGTTTTCAGATGCAATAAAATGACTAAAAGGCCAATTTATCCCTCATGTAACATCACTGAAGTCAATGAATTTGATCTTTATGTTGAAAATCCAATTTCACACTTAAATAGATTATATATATATCAGAATTGTTTGGGTTTTGTTTAGTACTAGCTCTTGTAAGAATACCCTGTAGGAAGAGACCAATTAGATATTCATGTGTAACTTTTACACATGCAACACACAGTCTGTGTTTTCCAATATATCACTCCAACTCATATCAAGGAAATTCCAATGTACTTGCACAGTACATATAATTAACAATCATTAGTCCAGCTAGGGAACATTAGAGATTTAGATGAGATATGACACTTGAGCTAGAGACAATTCAGAGAAACAAAAAGTTTCACTGGCAATGGTGAAGGAACTGTGAGGAAACACAGTTCTGAAAACAGAAAAACCACAAGATCACCAAAACAAAGTGGGAGAAAATTGGACTAAGCCAAAGACTAGACGAAAAACTCTTTGAGCAAACAGTGAGATTTTCCATAATATAAGACAGGTTGGTGCACATCGGTCAGGAAGATTTAGGCAACAAGGATGTGCAAGTAGGCAGAAAGAGCACATTTTAGTGATACAACAACAATCCCAAATTAACAAGCCAAAAGTGCAGGAACAGGTACAGAAAGAGAGTGGTCTTTCTGTCTTCTGCACCTGGGCTACAAGCTACAGCAGAAGCTGTCAGCAGCTGCAGGTCAGTGTTCCTTCCCATCTCCACTCAGTCTCCAATGTGCCTGTCAATAAAATCTTTGCTTTCTTTCTTCATTAAATATTGTATAGCTTTCACCCTGCTGCTCCAATTGCTCCTCTGTGTATCCCTTCTTGAACATCCTTAGACTGTTTCTCCCTAAAAGCTTTCAACTAGAGAGTCCTTGTGGGACACAAGGCGAGACACACAGTTTGAATTTGCCCAAGCTCTTTTAGAGATGCAAGATTTAGAGGTATCACCTGCAGCACTGCATATCTGTTTATATGATTTTTAATGTTTATGCATCTTAATCAGATGATCAAAATATTTCAAATGAGTAATGAAGATTTAGGGCTTCAGGACTGATCTTTCTATATACTCAAAAATTTTCTGATATTCTTATTTTTCTGCAATCATTTTCCAAACATGATTTGGACTGGTCTTAGATCTAAATAGTAACATGTTGCAGAGTGCTGGAACATTATTCAGAAATTAGTAAGGTCTCTAGAGTGCAAATAGTTTTTTTTTTCTTGTAGTGCAAAGAAATTTTCTCCTGTGCAAGCTGTACTTGTAAAAAGATACCTTATTAAAAAACTTCACTGTCCACCAAAGTCACAAACATCTGATTTCCTGGAGAAGCTGAACGTTCATTGCTTAGAAAAATTCCAGGAGATAAAGTAAATTCATCCTGCTTTGCCTTGTTTCAAAGCTTACTACATGCCAAATAAGAAGTGATATAGCCACGTATGCTAATCAATGGTTTGTGTTTATCCAGTTTTCAGTGCAGCATCAGAATTTTTCCACATCCAAAATACTTCAAGTTTAGATTGGGATTGTAAAAGTCAGTTGTCCAAATTCAAGTAAATGTCCAAGTTCCGTCATCAGTGCAGAGAAAGAGGAACCTCCAGGTGGTAATTTATTCTAAAACATGATTTTTCAAAACTTTTTAGAAATCTATGTTAATCATATTGATAAATGTAGAATAATCCATATGTCTGTTGATTTCTTTGAAGAACTCTGGTAGCATTGACTTCCAACTGCAAAACTGGTATTGACTTCTTTCCATATTTATCTGTACTAAGTGTCCTCTTTGCTATGGCGAAGCAAATTACTGGCTTGAAGTCAAAAAGTCTGTATTTTCAAATCTTTAAAACTGTCTGCACATGTGTAACTTTTCTCCCACCATGGAAATTTAAGCAACAGCTTGAACAACACAAATCAGCTCAAAGTTAGTAATCTAGCAATGTCACATTTGTGTTCATTTAAAAATTTGGAATGAATATGTTTATCACAAAAAGTATTAAGCTTCAAGTTTTTTTCCCTGACATGGAACTCTTACTCCTATTAACCATTTTGCTTTTCTTCTTTGCCTCTGTATCTGATATTGTTCTCATTGTAAACTGAAACTTTTGTTTAATTTTGGGGCCTTACCTGGATTATTTTTAATCCTGACTACACCCTAATTAATTAACAATGCTGCATCTTCTTTAGCTACTCTTTATTTACATAGCTATACATGAAATATTTGGTTTAACTTTGTAATTAGGCAACAGTGTAAATAATTTTGAAAAGTTTGTTGTTATCCCTATTCTTACTGACTCAGATGGCTTTTTCCAGTGAGTTCCTTCTTACCTCTCTAGGTCAATTGTACCTTCCCAATATCCCATTTTAGGTGATTGCTTGCATAGCATGGTCTTGCACATTGCCATGCTAGGATTTCTTTTTGTTGGGAGCAGACACAACCATGTCTCCACCCTTGACGTAAAGCAATCAAATTGATGATGTCTGCACAACTAGCCAGGTTTCTGGTGACTAAAACTTCTGTAGGCCTACAGGAATATCTAAAGGTGTCCTGGCAGAAAAACTACCTTTTGCCTGAGAATATACATATCTACAAATAGTTTGGTGATCCCTTCATTCAGTTCCAATTGCTTTGAAATCCACGTAAAAACTGATGTCATCTTGAAAACAGGAATCCAAGAAACAGTGGGTGTGAAAACCATGTATAATTAGCAGGGAAATTAACTTAATGCTGAGAGGCAACAGGTGCCTAATTGAGCATCCAAACAATCTCCTCATTTTCATATCTTTTGGCTTTTTTTTTTCCTTGTTAGCTAACAGATGAGAGGTAATGATGATACTAATGAAAAATAACCAGTTAAAAAATCTAAGGAAATCCCATCAATAAGGAAAAAACGGCTAAAAGACTAGCAAGAATGCTTTCAGCAGCAATCAGAGAAAGATCTATGTCGATAAGCATCAAAAAAAAAAAAAAAAAAGAGGAGAGAAAAGCACCATCTGGCTTTACCCTTCCCACAGAAAGGTCAGACTCTTTTGCTCTGGAAATACACATTCAGCTACACACCAGAGCTAGAAGACCCCAGAGTGAATCCTCAGTAACAGCATGTCTGGGAAAGCAGCTTTCCAAAGGAAAGGCATTTTTCCTTCATTATCTCAAATACTTTAGGACCAAATTCAGACTCAAAAGATAAATGACAGCTGCTCTAGTCCCATGGCAGTTTTACGAAGAGAGTGTTTTGCCCAGCCTTTCATTTTTTTCTCTCTCATTTCATACTCCTTACCTCCCTAAGGCCTGAAAAGCACAAGCACTCACATGCATGGGAGAGGTAAAGGCTCCTTGATTTCAGGAAAAGTGAAGCAAAGTTTCTAATAAAGATGTGAGAGCTGGCAGATGAGGTTGCTA